>NW_007728824.1:141064-159111 GCF_000696425.1 Galeopterus variegatus
ATGATTGCAATCATTTTGAAAGACTTTGAAAGTTATCATAGCTCTTGGACTTGATTTTGAAGTCAGCAGAGGGTCAGCAACCCTTTTATAAAGTGAAACAATGTGATTGGGTTTGTATTTTAGGAAATAAGTCTAGCATCATTGTGAAGGGTGGAGTGTGGAATCATCTTGGCAATGGTTGTTAGGGGCATCGGTTAGAGGAACAGAAATGGTGAGAGAAGGACAGTGTGAAATTGAGATTGTACTGAATCAGAATTCATAGTATTTGGTGACACCTCAGATGCCCTATGGTGTTATTGATATTATTTATTATTACTGATAGTATTTATTATTACTACTAATTATGCGTTTGATAATAATCATTAAGTGATTTCTAATAGTCACATTCATTCTGCTAGTGGCTGCTGGCTGAATTTCTGTCCAAAGGTGCTCAGGAAATGGTGGGAAAATGATGGTATGAGTCTGGGTTGCAGTTATTACACTCAGGAAATATTTATTGAAAATATTTATTTGGTGCCTATTCATCAGGCATTTTGTTAAGGACTGTGGATATCACTGACACCAGTCTTAAAGGAATTTACCATAGTCATGAGGAGTCTAATACCCTTTGTTTGTTGTTCTTACTTTCAGTAGTTTAAATGAGGTAATGTGGATACTTCCTTGGGAGTTCTGGTCAAGATGGCGGAATAGACGGTTCCCAGCGTCACTCTCTCCCACAAATCAACCAATTTACCATTATAAAAATGTAACATCAGCCAAGCTGGGGCCACTGGAGCTCAGGGGAAGAGGAGGAGAGACCTACGGAGTTCAAGAATGCAGGAGAAACCACGATAAGAGAAAGAAAAAACTGCTCTGAGGGATTTGGGGTGCGGCCGATTTAAGGCTAGAGTCGCTGAGTGTACGGAGCAGGAGCCAGCAGAAACTGCTGCTGTGCCCTTTGGATGGAGTTGCTTGGAGGCGGCAGGACAGCAAGACCACTAATAGAGTTCCTGTGGACCCATGCAGGAGTGAGGAGCCAGAACCACTGAAAAAAGGGAGCCATTGAGAGGCCAGTGAGTCATTGCCAGGGACCAGTGCAAGGCCGGTCCTATGGAAAGTGTTTGGAGCAATGGGCGGTAGGGGAGGTGGGCCTACTGGGAGAACACTGGGACACAGCAAGGACAGCCGATCTGCCCTCCAGTCAGTGCAAGACCACTCAGAGGAGACTGGTCAGGAATGCAGAATCGCATGGGGTGCAGTTTGATGAAAAAAGGCCCAGATCAGAGATTCTACACATACAGATCCACCGCGTCTCTGGAGATCCGGAAGTACGTGTAAGGTCAACCATTAAACCCTGAGCTGCACAAAAAGCCTTCCTTAGGGAAATAGCAGCAAAGTAGCAATTTAGCTCAACCACACAGCTCAAGTACTGGTTCCCATGGGAAGTTCCCCTATTTTAAAAGTGAGCAAAGGACAAAAAATTAGTTCCAGCCCAGGCACACCACCAGTGCCCTGGGTCCTGACTGGGAACTGGACACTTGGAGCTGGGGACCAGACCCCCCCCTCCCACAACCAGGCACACTGCGCCTGCACCTCAGGGCCTGCTCAGGGACATAAGGCATGGAGAAGGGGACTGGACCCCCTTCCCACAACTGGGCACACCATGCCAGTGCCTTGGGGCCCACCCAGGGACCCAAGGCATGGAGAAGGGGACCAGACCTGCTCCCACAACCAGGCACATCATGCCAGCACTGTGGGACCCACACAGTGACCCAGGGCATGGAGTCGGGGACTGGAACCCCCCCCAGCCCACAACCAGGCACACCACCAGTGCCTTGGGGCCCTGCCTGGGTACCTGAGGCTTGGAGAAGGGGACTGGACCCACCTCCCACAACCAGGCACACCGCGCCAGGGCCTCGGGGCCTGCCCCATGACCCAAGGCATGGAGCCAGGGATCAGACACACCCCACAACCAGCCACACTGTCAGTGCCAAGGAGCATGCCAAAAACATCACCTCCATGTAGGTGGTCCACCACAGCTACCACAATAACCATGGCTGTCGCAAAAGTGGCTAGACGCCACAACCACCACACAGAAGGTCCGCCAACCACTGGAGTGCGTTGACACAAGGAGAGTCACCAGCAGAGAAAAAGAAAAGAACAGGATGTTTCTCTTCACAAAGCCCATTTCAGAGTGACAGAAGAAGCATTTGCTCTATGATAATATTGGGAGACCTGATCACACCTCTCAGCATTGGACAGAGCATCTAGGCCACAAGTCAACAGAGTAACCAATATTCTTTCAGAAGGAGAGAAGAAATCTAGGGTAATTAGAGTTGGGGAGGAAGAGGGAGAGGGGGATGGGGAGAGATTGGACAAGGGGCATGAAGAATAGTTATGATTTGTAACAATATATATGCTAGTAATACTGATTCGATCAACATATCTCAGTGTTGAACCCCCAAAATATGTATAATCAATTTTGATTCAATAAAAAAAATAAAAATAAAATAAAAATAAAATAAATGAGGTAATGTGTGTAAGTACCTACCATAGCCCCTGACATAAGTAAATGCTAGTTCCCTTTTAATCTGCCATGGACATGAAAACTGGAAAACCCAAATTTATTAGGATTGTGTATCAAATAGGAGACAGCAGGTGGTGAGTGAATTTTTTTAAAATTGAAACATAATAGATTGTACCTATCTGTGGGGTACAGCATTGAATATCAATACCTGTGTGCAATATGGGATGCTCAAATGAGGATAATATGTTCAACTTTACACAATGTAATCATTTTTTGTGGCCCTTTACCTATTTCTTTTTTGTTTTTTACTTTTTGTCTTTTTTCGTGTCTGGCAACGGATCGCAACCCTCAGTGTCGCGCCCGTACCGGACCGGGACCGGCAACGGGATTGCAACCCTCGGTGCGGCGCCCCCCCCTCGCCCAGCCAGTGAGGGGGAACCGGTCTGTATGTGGGATCCGAACCCTCGGCGTGAGCGCCGCCACACTCCCAAGTGGCGCACTGTAGCAGTGCGCCACCGGGCTGGCCCCCTTTACCTATTTCTCAATAACATGTCCCCCTTCCCACTTCTGGTGGCCTCAGTTCAGTTCTCTCCTTTTGAAAGTAGGTAGTGAATGAATTTCTGAAATAAATTTTACCTTCCTGATGATTTGGGATCAAGATTTGATCCCTGTACCAGCCAGCTGCCAAAAACCCAAAAGAAACCCCCTCCAAAAAAACTATGCAAATGGCTGACAGGCACATTAAAAAATAGTCAAAATTACTATCATTAGAGAAATTCAAATTAAAACCATGGTGAGATATCATCTCACTCTGGTTACAATGGCCGTTATCAACAAGACAAAATTCTGGCAAAAATGCAGATTAAAAGGAATTTTCCTACATTGTTGGTGGGAATGTAAATTGGTACAGCTATTATGGGAAACAGTATGGAGGTTCCTCAGAAAACTAAAAATAGATCTCCCTTATGAGCCAGATATCCCATTACTGGGTCTATCTCCAAAGGGAATGAAATTCAATATATTGAAGAGACACCTGCACTCCCATGTTCACCACAGTACTATTCACAATAGCCAAGAGATGCAATCAAACTAAATGCGCATCAACAGATGAATAGATAAAACAAACTGTGGTGTATATACACAATGGAATACTATTCAGCTATTCAGAAAAAGAAATCCTATCATTTGCAGCAACATGGATGAAACTGGAAACGATCATGTTACATGAAGTCAGACACAGAAAGAAATATTGCATGATAGTACTCATATGTGGAATCTAAAAAAAAAGTGGTTCTCATTGAAGTAGAAAGTAGGATAATGGTGACCAGAGGGAAGTGGGGGTGGGAGGAAGGAGCAGTGGTAGACTAATGGGTGCAAAACTATGCTATCTACCCTAAGTGAATCATTGTGCAGTATATGCATATATTGAAACAACACACTGTACCCTACAAATATGTACAAGTAAATGTTTAAAAAAATTGCCATACAAACATAAGTAGTATAGTAGAATAGTTTAAATCAAAAAGTTTAAAATGTACCTCTCTCCTTATTACTGGCTTAGGAGGCCAGTAAAGCAAGTTATGTAACCTCCTTTAGTCTTAATTTCTTTATCTGTGGTATAGAGATTATATGGCATCAGCTTCATAAGACTCCTGTAAAGATTAAGTGCAAAAATGCATGCAAAGTAGTTTATCCGAGCACATGGTCAGCACTCAGAAACTTGTGATTATTGCATATTATGTGGTATCCTTTTCTCACTATTGAACAATTAACTCTTTGGCTTTGCTCTCTGTGGTTAAAACTTACATATACAATACTGTGCCAGCACAGTATTACAACACTACGGTAAAGGGTTTGGATTCCCATACTGGCCAGTGGCAAAAAAACCCAAATTTTTAAATTTTTATTTATTTATTTATTTTGTCTTTTTCGTGACCGGTAAGGGGATCGCAACACTTGGTGTGGTGTCGCCCACACCGCGCTCAGCCATCAAGCGCACTGGCCATCCCTATATAGGATCCGAACCCGCAGCGGGAGCGTCACTGCGCTCCCAGCACCGTACTCTCCCGAGTGCACCACGGGCTCAGCCCAATTTTTTTTTTTTTTTTTAAATAGTGATTTTTAACTGGAGGTATTATCTACTCATCCTGAGAAGCAGTGGTATCATGAGGCATAATTGGAAGTAAACGGTATTTGAATGTCTGAATCCATGTGGCAGCAGAAAAATGGGAACCTCTGCACTGTACTCAACCCCTTAAGGAGTTTATTTTCCTTACTCCAAATAGTCATTTCCGGGCCGGCCCGGTGGCGCACTGCTACAGTGCGCCGCTTGGGAGTGCGGCGGCGCTCCCGCCAAGGGTTCGGATCCCACATACAGACCGGTTCCCGCTCACTGGCTGAGCGAGGTGCGGGCACAACACCGAGGGTTGCGATCCCGTTGCCCGTCCGGTCCAGTACAGGCGTGACACTGAGGGTTGCGATCCGTTGCTGGACACGAAAAAAGACAAAAAGAAAAAAAAAAAAAAAGAAAAAACCAAATAGTCATTTCCTATCTCAGTCAAAAAGATTGTTTCATAAATTGCATTGTTATTATTTCTATTTATTCACTTCTTAGTAACTTTGTTTCTTTTTTTTCTTTGAATTATTATAATAAAGCACTCACCTATGGACATGTAAATTGCCGAAGCCCTAAGGAGATAAATCTCTGGAAGAATTAACTATCACTAAAAATGGAGATATATGAGCAGAAACCAAGATGTTTTAAACATGAAAATTATATGCCAGCTTGAGTGGTTGTGCCTAAAGAATGGAAAAGGCCACCACGATTATTTTCATTACCTTATAAAGCATTTTAAAAAGCTATGAATGTTCTTTTTGGGGGGCAGATGTAATATTTGCATCTTATAACATATCCCCTGAATTTGTTTGCCAAATAAATTATGTGCGGCGGTTTTTTTTTTCTCTAAATAAGATATATATTCCTATGTTTTGCCAGTTTTGAAAGTCTTTAATGGAATTTTTTGTTGTTAATTTCTCCCTCTGTCCTACCTCTTAGTGACTATATGTAGTCAATGTTAACTATCCTTAGATCAAGCCCATTGTGTGCATTATTAAACAGTATGGAAAGCTTTAAACATAGTGACCTTGTTCTTTATTTCCCACAAATGTGATCACAATAATTATCTTTTGTGGCAAACAAGGATGTTATTCTATGGGTGAGGTTTTTTAACTATGAGAGAGAAAGAGTCATGGTGCAATTATTTTGTTGTTGTTTCTGCTGATCTCAGGATGGTTTAAACTAATATTTTGTGAGGAAAATAATGACGTATAAAGTGTAGTCAAAGTATTGCATAACCCCTTGTTCTGTCCCTAATATGGTAAAATACATGACATTTGTATAAATACAGAATTATTTTTAATTATTGGAATTAAAAATTTTGACATCTTTTGAAGTAATTAGAGACCTCTTGGAGGTAACAGGTTGATTTTGGGATCACTGTCTGTTCTTTTGTAACAATTACTTAAGTAGGAGCCTCGAAGACAAAGTCTAATGCTTCTTGCTGTGACTGACATACCATGAGAAAAAAAAAATACTCAGAATTTATTTGTTGACCCATCAATTTTGGGGTGTGGGAAATAGGTTAGTCTCCTCCAATTTAGAATTTGGTGTAGGCTTTCCATATTCTCTTCCCTCAGAACTGTAATGTTCTGATGATGTATTTATTTTGTATCTTGCTGAGATTCAGAAATCTAATTTACATTGTCCTGAATTCTCAATGAAGGATTGTCACAACTTGAAAGCATATTTAAGAAAGATATAATAATTCCAGCTGTATTTTGTATGTTTTGTAATGTTCTGATTTCATATTTAAAAATTTCTCCTTCCTATCCTCTCTGCTCTGTCCTCCATAATCTTATCTCTGTTCCTAAGTAGAGAGATATAAATACTTTTTCTTTCTCCTCTTTGCCTTGTGAGCTCTCCCCACAAGAGAGATTTATTGGACAGTCAATGTGTCTGGAATGTCACTTGGATAATGGAAAAAATCCTGGCAAATTTATAACATTTCCAAGACCTTTGGCAAGTTTCACTCTAGTTAACATGTGAGATTTCATTTTGGTGAAAACATTTCACCACTTTTCTGTGTGTTTTCCTATAGCATAAAACTGTTTTTCCTTTTAATGGCACAATTTAAAAATTCTGGCTTCTGAAATGTGTGGTGCTTTGCTAATTAGGAAGTTAGAAAAGTTATATAAATAAATTCATATTGAACATGCATGTGAATACTATGTTTGTGTACTCTAAGAAATAACTAAATTGTTGTTGGCAAAAGAGAACAAGTTACAGGTTTCCCCTCTTTGAGCTATGTGTAGGATGAACTCCCACTGCAGTTCATCCTACACATAGCTGCTAGATCATCATAGCTGTTAGAGTAATTTCCCTAAAACAATATTTGCATCAAATCCTTTAGTATTACCTTCTGTCTTCAGAAATCTTAATTCCTTAGTCCAATGCTCAAGGCCTTCTCTCTTTTTTTAGGGGGGGGTGGGGGACAGCTGGCTGCTACAGGGATCAAACCAAGTCTGTTTCTTTACAGATTCACTCTGTCTTGCATTTCTTCACCTGTTCCTTTGTTTTTTGTTACCCTCTGGGTCAGAGCCTTAATTATATACAAATGTACTGCAGTACCTTTTCCTCTTCCTTGTCCTCTTTCTCTTTGCCTTTTCATTTTGATTACCACCCTCACTCATAAGTGACTCCTTAGCAAATGATTATCCCTAACTATATTTCCCACCAGCTTCTCAGGATTTTGTTACTTAATTCATAATCTCTTAATTTATTCTTGGTTTAGAGTTGCTCTGCTTATGATTTTCTAGATGTGCAGTTTCTCCAAGATGAGTGCCAAGTAAATGTTATAGACTAAATGATTTGCCTTAATGGTGGAGTTAAAGTTAAACTTGGCTCTATCTATTCTGATTGTTTCAGGAAAACTTCATAAATGAAATGGGATTTCATGAGAAGTTTGGAATAAAAAACCAGAGAATGTTTAGTCTAAGTAGGGAAAGAAGGCAATGTGGATGTTTTTTAGGAATGACACTGTCAAGTCTGCAATAGCTTTGAGACCATGGCAATCTGTTTAATATGACTGAGACTCAGTTTCTTTTTTTTTTTTTTTTTAAATTTTGACAGCTGGCCAGTACAGGGATTGAACCCTGGACCTTGGTGTTATCAGCACCATGCTATAACCAACTGAGCTAAGGGCAGCCAGCCCTCTCACTTTCTTAATCTATGAACTGGGGTTGGTAATATCTACTTGGTAGTGTTGGGAGGATCTGAAATAGTGCATGTCAAGTGCCAGCACATAGCAGATAGTCAGTAAATGGCAGCTATTATCATAGATTAAGAACTTGTTTGTTTTGACCCAAGTAAAGATTTGTAGGTTGAAATATGATTAATGGAAGTGATGTCACAGAAAATGATAGAGTAGGAAGCTCCAGGAATTGGTTCCTTCACTGAAACAACTATTGAGCTGGCATGAACTGTCGAAGCGATATTTTTGAACTCTGGAATCTTGTCAGACACTTGCAGCATCCAGGGAAGTGCTTGTTGAAGAAAGAGGCCGGTAAGAATTTCAGTGGTTTGGTGTTTTACGTGGTTGCTACAATGTTCCAAACCATAGTCCTGCAGCAGCCATGGGAATGGTGGCCTGTGTTCCTGGTGTGACTTGCTGGTCCCAGGATGGGCAATAGGTAACCTTTGAAAATTGGGGTTGTGTGTTATGATTGCTATTTTTGATTGCTATGGAGCCAGCACAGAGGCTGGCTATTGTTTCAACCCCCACTGGCTGAATTGGCTTACCTGGCATCAGCCAAGGGGATTTAAACAGATAGAATCCCCTCCTCCCCCTTTTCTTATTGGATCTATGTATTTACAGAAATCTCTGTTAGGTCACTGGATGACTGCAGAAATAGTAGAACAGAGACTTCAGTGACCTCATACAACAAGTCTTTGCAAAAAATAGCTTGGAACAATCATTAAACAAATGCATGACTGCTGCCCTCATCAAGTAACAGCAGTAATCCCTGGGGAGGGAGAAGAGCCTGATTTCCAGAGTTACCATGTTACAATTCCGAAAATGTCTGGTTTTCAACAAAAAAATTAAAAAGCATACAAAGAAACAGGAAAGTATGGCCCATTCATTGGGGGAAAAAAACTGACAGAAACCATCCTTGGGGAAGCCCAGGCATTGGATTTACTAGACAAATACTTTAAATAAATGAACTATCTTAAATATACTCAAAGAGCTGAAGGAAACCATGGTCAAAGAACTTAAGGGTATCAGGAGAACAACGTATGAACAAGTAGGGAATATCAACAGAGAGTTAGAAATTATAAAAAGCATAATAGCTGAAATAACACTTCAGTGGAGGGTTCAATAGCAGATTTGAGCAGACAGAAGAATCAGCAAACTTGAAGATAGGGCATAAGAAATTACCTTAAGGACCAGAAAGAAAAACTATGAATTAAAAAAGAACAGAACCTAAGGGACTTATAAGACACCATCAAGCTTCCAAAATATGCATAATGGTAATTCCAGAAGACCAGTATATGAATTATGGTAATATCAGAAGAAGAAGAAGGAGAGAGAGAAAAAGAGACAGAAAAAAATTGTGGCAGAAATAATGGCTGAAAAGAACTTATGGTTTTAGTTTTTACATTTAGGTCTTTGATTCATCATGAGTTAATTTTTGTGTATGGTATGATGTGTAGAGGTCCAGCTTCACTCTTTTGCATGTGGCTATCCAGTTGTTCCAGCACCATTTGTTGAAGAGACTGTCTTTCCTTGTTGAATGGACTTGGCATCTTTGTTGAAGTTCACTTGGCTGTAGATGTATGGGTTTATTTCCAGACTTTCAGTTCTGTTCCATTGGTCTGTATATCTATCCTTATGCCAGTACCACACTGTGTAGATTACTGTAGCTCTGTAATAAGTTTTGAATTCAGGAAATATGCATCTTCCAACTTTTTTTTTTTCTTTCAAGACTCTTTTGCCTATCCAAGGTTTCTTGTAACTCCATTTGAATTTGAGGATCAACTGTTCCATTTCTGCAAGAAAGCTATTAGAAATTTGATAGGGATTGTGTTGAATCTGTAGATTGTTTTGGGTAATATTGACACCTTAACAATTTTAAGTCTTCCAGTCCATGAACACAAGATGTCTTTATATTTATTTAGGTTGTCTTTAATTTCTTTCAGTAACATTTTATAGTTTTTAATGAACAAGTCTTTTACCTCCTTGGTTAAATTCATTTGTAACTATTTTATTCTTTTAGATGGAAAAGCGATTGCTTTTTTTTTTTTTTTTAAAGATGACCGGTTGTCAGCACCACGCTCAGCCAGTGAGCTAACCAGCCATCCCTATATAGGATCTGAACCCGGGGCCTTGGTGTTATCAGCACCTTACTCTCCTGAGTGAGCCACGGGCCGGCCTGCGATTGCTTTTTAAATTCATTTTTTGGTTGTTCATTCCTGGTATATAGAAAGAAAACTGCTTTTCTTGTAAGCTGTAACTTTGCTGAATCAGTTTATTAGCTCTAATAGCTTTCTTGTGAGTTCTGTTGGGCTTTCTATAGGGTCATGTCATCTGTGAATAGACATTGTTTACTTCTTCCTTTCAAATTTGGGTGCTCTTTCTTTCTTTTTCTTGTCTCTGGCTAGAACTTCCAATACAGTGTAGAATAGCAGTGGTGAAAGTGGGCATACTTGTCTTGTTCCTGATCTTAGGGGAAAAGTTTCAGTCTTTTACCATTGAGTATTATGTTAGCTGTGGGTTTTTCATAAATGCCCTTTATCTTGTTGAGGATGTTCCCTTCTAATCCTAGCTTTCTGAGTATTCTATCATGAAAGGATATTGCATTTTGTCAAATGCCTTGTCTGCATCAGTTGAGATGATTCTCCCCCTGCCCTTCTTTCTATTAATGTGGTGTATTACATTGATTGACTTCCTTAAGTAGAACCACCTGGGATAAATTCCACTTTTCAAGCAGTGCCAGCCACTTTTATAGCTTGGGTGAGTTGAGTTAGACAAAGCAAAGATGAGAGCATTGTCAGTCCTTCAAGCAGCCTCCAGGCAGGTTAAAACAGACACAGTAATTTGTGATCAAGGTCTGTGCTGTTCCCTCTGGAACCAGGTACCAGGTACCAGGGTCCCATACTGGGAATGCAAGCTGATGTCTTTAAGACATCTTTTATGCTGGAGAGGGGGATGGGACAAAGGTAAGTAATGACACAAAGCTCTCCTACTCTTTTTAAGTTGCCTTTTTCTTGATTCTGTGTTTACTTGGTTGCTGTAAACCTTTTACTGTTTTTCAGAGTTCTAACCAAGTTGGTTCTGACAGTTTCTGTGTGTTTCTGTGGGGGAAAGAGTCTTGGAGCTGCCTATCCCACCATTTTGCTGATGTCACTTTCTTCATTTATTTAAGTTATATTTAAAAACTCTTTTTCTAGTTTGTATTTCTTTTTTTCTAAACATTAACGTTTAATGATAATGTTTTTTAAAAATTATTTTATTTTATTTTATTTTTTCCATTATATGATGTTGTTGAGGAGCAGTTAGGAGGGAGGGGGAGAGGGAAAAGGAGAAGGAAATGAAATGGAAGAAAGAGGAGGGGCCGAATTGAGGCCTGGGACACTCCCCTCATCCCCACATGGGAGACCAAGGGCTTCCAGTTGTGGATTGGTCATTGCTAGGCTAGGTGCAAATGTCAAGGGGGTGTGGCAAAAGCCCTCTCCCCCACCACCCCAGCTCAGGAACCCGGGGCCTGTCTTGCTTCTGCTTGGTGGTTGTCACTGGGCTGATTGCACATATTGGGGTGGTGTGGCCAAAGCCCTTGACGCCCTACCACCCCAGCTTGGGAGAGCCTGGGGCACTTCCTGGGGCAGCTTGGTGGTCTTTGCTGGGCTGATTGCACGTGTTGGGGTGTGTGTGGCTGAGGTCCTGTTCCTCCACCCTCGGGACTGGTTGCAGGTGTTGTGGGGTGTGGCTGAGGCCTCCAGCCCTCCACACTTTCTGGCTTGGTAGCCCAGGGGACTTCCAGTCCTTGTAGGTGTTATAGGTCCTCCTAGGTGTTCTTTGGTGAAATGAGACCTTTACTAGTTAATATCAAACTTTGTGGCTGTGGGTACTTTGTTTTTTCTTTCAGTTCTGTGTTGGATTATTTGCTCTTCCCACCACTTAAGTCTGTGCTGGAACTGATTTGTTGTCCTTTGCTTACTTCTAAAATGGGGGAACTTCCTTTGGGGACCAGCACTTGAGCTCTGTGGTCAAGCTAAATTGCTGCTTTGCTGCTGATTCTGGGGAAAGCTTTTTATGCAGCTCAGGTTTTAATGGTTGATTTTATAGGTACTTCTGGTCTCGTGAGCTCTGGTGCGCCTGGGTTTTGTAGAAACACTGGGCCTGAGTCTTTTCACCAAACTGCACCGCCTGCAGTTCTATATCCTTGACCAGTCTCCTCTGAGTGGTCCTGCGCTGACTGGGGGGCAGCTCAGCTGTCCTTGCTGTGCCCCAGTGTTCCCCCAGTGGGCCCATCTCCCCCACTTCCCATGCTCCAAACACTTCCCATCAGATGGACAGTGCTCCAGTCCCTTGCAGTGACTCACCAGTCTTTTAGTGGCTCCTTTTTTGTCAGTTGTTGTGGCTCCTCACTCCTATGTGGGTTCACGGGAACCCTCTTAGTGGTCTTGCTGGCCTGGGGGCCATCAAGGCCCTCTTTTCCCCTGCTGCCTCCAAGCAACCCCATCCAAAGGGCACAGCTGTGGCTTTTGCCAGCCAGCTCCTGCTCCATGTGCTCATAGCTCCAGCCTGGATTTGAAACAGTTGGAGCGGTTTTTTTTCCCTCTCATTGTGGTTTCTCCTGCCTTCATGTACTCCGTAGGTTTCTCCTCCTCTTCCCCTGGGCTCTAGCAGCCCCAGCTTGGCTGTTGTTGCTTTTTTATAGTTGCAAATTTGTTGATTTGTGGGAGAGAGTGATGCTGGCGACTGTCTATTCGGCCATCTTGACTGGAGGCCTTGATTGTGTTGATGGTTTTATGGGTGTATCATATGTCCAGATTCATCCAATTGTCTGTGTTAAACATGTGCAGTACATTTACTTCTGAAAGGACAGCTGCATCTAGTGCAGGCCTCAGGCTGCTTCCACTCATAGAGGAAAGTGGCAGGCAGCTTCGGGTACAAGGTGGATCACATGGTGAGAGGAAGCAAGAGAGCTGTATTCATTTCTTAAACAAATGTTTTTCTTTTATTTCCATTTCCTTTTGGAGTTCTCTCACCTTTTATTGAGTTTTGTAATTATAATTTATATGGCTCTTTCTTGTCTTGAATTATTTTCCTAATGTTTTTTAGCTTGTTTTGAAATAGAAGGTTGCAATTTCGATCTGTTCCTGAGGTCTTTCATTATCTGTAAAGATGTTATTCTGCTCCTTATACTATTTTTTTAAAAAAAATAACTGCATGGGATGTGACCTTGATACTTTTCTGTTGCTCATTTCTATGTTAAATTAGTTTCCCTGAACTTTAAAAAGGGGTCATGATGGTTCAGGATAACTTTTCTGATATACAGAGATCCCTTTTCTGTTGTTTTTGTAACACAGTATTAAAAAATATGGTGGGCTCCTTTCTCCTTCTCCCCTTTTATATGGGCCTTTTCTTTCCTTTCCACCATTGTTTCTGTCCTGCCCAATTTTGATTCCACTCCCAACAGCTTTCCTGCAGTGTGGAACCCTATCCTGGAAGGCAGCTTGGGTTAGTAGGTTGGTTTTAAGAATTTATATGGCTTAGACTGTTCCAGCCTTTTTCAGAACTTACCTTTCACTCGTTCTTGTATTGGGTTAAACCTTTTCCATTTTCAGCTTCTTTTCTCATACTGGCCTCCATACTGTCCAGTGAATATCAGGTGGCTATTTTGATGTTCTCAGGTCCCTCAGATGCCTCCATTGCTTCCCTATGTGTACTCCTGCACAGATTTCCATGCAGGTTTTGTGGTTGTTGGGGGTTTTCTCCACTCACTTGTATTTTGAGGTTTGTGTGGATACCATGTCATCTACTTGTGTTTAAATGTTGTCCATGGGATTTTGGTTTTGCTCTCTTAGTCACTATCTTTGATTTTAGGTGGCGATTCAAATAGATTAAAAATCTGTTTCAGCATTTGCCATCTACCCTGATTTCATTCTGCATCCATATTTTAAAAATTCCTCTGTATGGACTTAGAGTTTGTGGCCTCTGGCCTATGACATGCCTACTGTGTTTGTGCTTTGTTCTAAAGCTTTAGTTCAAATGTTATTAACCTATTGGTGTTTGTATATTGTAAAACCTGTCAATGTAGAAAGGGTTGGAAAGAAGCAGTGTATCATTATAGTGGAAATAAAAGTATTTACAGATTGTGGCAAAGTTGAAAGTGATGCAAAATGCATGTGTTTATGGAATGAATTAATCTATAGCAGGAACTTTCTGAAGGCCAGAGAACAAATTATGCAACCTATGATGTTGAGCAGCAAGAGACAAGGAAAAGTGGCTGATGGGAAAGGGGCAAACCTTTCTGTTTAAGGATTACCATCAATGTCTGATTTGGGGAGATTAAAGTTCATTCAGGGGAAAGAAAAGAGTTGATTGAAGAATTAAAGCCTGAGGACAATGAAAGTGTTGCTGTTGAACTTTGGCCACAAGCCACAGAGGGTTATTATATAAATTCAGGGCTTCTTAGACACCTGCTCAGAATCAAAGAGAATGTCCAGTGGCTAGTGCAAGCACTAGAACTGCTAGGGCATTCCTTAGTTACTGGGAAAGAAAGATACTTAAAGCTTTGACAGATTTTTTTTTTTTAGTGTGGTCAAAACTGTTTTAAGGCGGGGGGGGGGGGAAGCCTGATAATGACAAAAGGATCAACTAATGTATCTGCTGGAAATGCATCCAGGGACTGTAAGCATAGTCCCTTTCCAGTCACTTGCAAACAAGTTGACATCTTTTTTTTTTTTTTTTTTTTTTTTGTCCTTTTCGTGACCGGTAAGAGGATCGCAACCCTTGGTGTGGTGTCGCCTGCACTGCGTTCAGCCAGCGAGCGCACCGGCCATGCCTATGTAGGATCCAAACCCATGGCGGAAGCGCCGCTGAGCTCCCAGCACTGCACTCTCCCGAGTGCGCCACGGGGCCGGCCCAAGTTGACATCTTTATACCTTTAGGAACCTAACCTGGTAGTAAATAGGATAGGTTCTGTACAGTATAGACTGAATAATGGCAAATTATTTTATAGGAAATGTAAAACCATTATTTTTAATATCAATCTTTCAAAACAGCCCAGGGCAGAAGGTTAAATCATAGCAATGAAAATATTTCTGCAGGGAACTAAACTAATGAAGTCTAGCTATACACACATGCAGAGGATCAGGGGCATGAATGGAGGATAGTATGATGGAGAGGGATGAGGGAGGAAAAGACTGGGAGTGATTGAGTTCAGAGGGGGAACCAGGAGCCAGATCATGTAGGGTTTTATAGGCTGCAATTGTAGGGACTTCCGATTTTATTCAAAGCTATTTGGAAGCTATTAGCAGGTTAAGCTCAGAAGAAGAATGAGCGACTAATGTACGTGATATGTTCAAGCTAAATGGAGGCCAAAGGTACCATGATATGCTTTGTAATATAGACATGTCAGAATGAAAAGAACCTGGGTTAAATATGATTTAAAAATTTTTTTTGAAATTTCATTGTGGTTTCAGAATTATTTAGGAGCAACAAGCATGAGGTGTTGATACAGACATACACATATATGTTTCTTTTTGTCTGTTTTTCAACAGAGTTTTGGTAAATAGTACTGTACTTTATTTCATGTACTCTTTATTTCTTTTCTGTTCTCTTTCATGCTAAAAAAAAAAAAGGTAGTTGCAACTCACTAAATCAACTTAATAACCCGCTAATACATCAGAACTTGAAGTTTGAAAATCACTGTTAAGTCTAGTATAATTTCCTTATTTGACTTGTCCAGGCACACATTACTGCAAATAAGCAAGCCAGGATCCAGATATTACTGCATTTCTTAAGAATATATTTATTAAAAAACAAGATAAACAACTTTCTTAAACAGTATAACAGTGAGTTCCAGTGTAGAAAAAATTTTGAGGATAAATGTTGCTACTTGAAATTATTGCTTCTTCCTGTCTGCCTTGTGTAAAATGTTTAGGGCCTGCAAATTTCAAGTGGACTTGTAAAATATCAATGCATTTTTAAAAATTAATGATCCATAATTAAATATACAAACTGCCAGCTGAAGTAACAGTTGATCTATTTTGATTTATAAAAACAGAGTAAGTCATATATAGACAGCCTGGTGGCCTTTAAATTGAAATGTGTTGTGTTTCATTTTGGAAAAGAGCTTGTGGAAGGATTGAAGGATAAATGGAACATAAAAGTCAGTGTGATATATTGGGGGAAAATGGTCCTTTTAATTCTATTATTTGTATCCTTGCTCCTGTGTTCTCCAGCTCTGTGACCCATGGAAAGATACTTAACATGCCTGCATCTCACTTTTCTTATTTATAAATGAAAGTACTAATATGTGTATCATAGCTTTAATGTTAAGGCTAAATGAGGGACTTATGACATAATGTATATTTTAATATATACATATTAGGTGTCTCTTCCTTAGGAAGGAATTCTGTGAAAATATGTTGCTAGAGTAAGTAGGGGTGGAGAGTGTAGAAAATGCAGAAATAAAAGTATATATATATTTTTTTTACTAGGTATTGTCTTCCTTGTAAGCCTATTGTGTGTGATCACAATTGTGGCTAATTTCTTTTAGGATTGGTATGTGATAAATAAGTAGTTTTCCTATGCCTCCTGGTACCCCTTCCCTTTTTAAGGAGGGAAAATTACTCAAGTGATATGAAAAGCAAGTTTGGGAGGCCAAGAAGTAGTACTTTCCTAGTTAATTTCAGTGTTTTAGTTTCTAGTGTCTCAAATCTGCACAAAGAATTTACTGAAGATCCATCAGTCCTGATACCAAGTTAATGTCAGCTAATTGATAGCTTTAATTATAGGTGTTACCTAAAACTAATTGCCCTTGCTTGTGCAATAAAGAACACTTCCTTTGATTTATTTAACCCAGACATCCTAGGAACAAAGTTACAAAGTCAGAGTGAGATGGAAAGATAGAATTAGAATTTTGTTTAGCTGGCCTTTTTCTTTTCTTTTTTAAGTAACAGGTTTATTGAGATATAATTGATATACTGTACTATCTTTTTTACAGTGGGGAGAGCTGGCTGGTACAGGGATCAAACCCTAGACCTTGCTGTTGTCAGCAACATACTCTAACCAACTGAACTAACTGAACTAACTGGCCAGCCCAAAGTTTAACTTTTTTGTTGTTGTTGACGGTACTATAAAAGTACCTTGTAAAGCGTACAGTTCAGTGGTTTTTGATACATTCACAGATCTGTGCAACCATCACCACTATCTGATTTTAGAATATTTTGTCATCCCTAAAAGAAACCTTGTATCCATTAGTACCCATTCCCCATTTCCCCTCTGTCACCTCAGCCCTTTGTAATCACAAAAGTACTTTTTGTCTCTATGGATTTGCCAATTCTGGATGTTTTATATATGTAGAATCATATAATATGTGATCTTTTGTGGCTGGCTTCTTTTACTTAGCGTAATGTTTTAAAGGTTCATCCGTGTTGTATTATTTATCAGTAATTCATTCTTTTTATTGCCAAATAATATTCCATCATATGGATCTACTACATTTGTTTATCCATTCATTAGTTGATGGACATCTCGGTTATTTCCACTTTTGGGCTATTGTAGATAATACTGTTATGAACATTTGCATACAAGATTTTGTTAGGACAAGTTTTCAGTTCTCTTGGATGTATATGTAGAAGTAGAATTGCTGGGTCATATACTAACTTTATGTGTGATAAACTGCTTTCCAAAGTGATTGCACCATTTTGTCTAGCTGGATTTTATTTATTTGTTTGTTTGTTTGTTTATTGGTGGCTGGCTGGTAAGGCAATCCGAACCCTCTGAATAACTAACTAACTAACTGAGCTAACTGGCCAGCCCTAGCTGGATTTTAAATCACCTGATTTTAGGATTGTAATTTCGTATGTGTTGAAGGAGAACCTTACCTGAAATGAGTGGTTTGAATTGGTAGGGGAAAAAAATCCACTTGCAGTAGTAGTTTGCAAAGTTGGGAGGACTTTTTTTAACAGTAGGTTTGGAATTATTCCTATTAATCTTTTGTACCGTCTTTTTTTTTTTTTTTTTTTTTTTTTACAGTTTTATCTCCAAGACACTAAAAGTAGTAATGGTACCTTTATAAATAGCCAGAGATTGAGTCGAGGCTCTGAAGAAAGTCCACCATGTGAAATTCTTTCCGGTGACATTATCCAGTTTGGGGTAGATGTGACAGAGAACACGCGGAAAGGTACGGGTATGGATCAGTTTTTCCTATTATTTGTTTTTTTATTCTGTTACAGAATGTTGCAAAACAT
>NW_007728824.1:159715-161242 GCF_000696425.1 Galeopterus variegatus
TCTCCTATTGCTTTTATAAAATTTTAAACTCTGATATGTTAATTTGTAATTTATATTCTTAATCATATTATGAAGATATAGGGCACTACTGTGTCAGTTATGAAGCAATTGGCTGTAATGACAGTCAAGATGAGCTTGAACCATAGGATATTTATTATTAATAATGAGATTTAATGAGAAGTCTGGAGGCAGGTAGGTCCAGAGTTTGATCAGTCAAGTCAGTTATATAATTGAGGCATCCAGGATCTTACTGCCCTCTTGTTCTACTATCCTTAACATGTTGGTTTCTCATGCTTTTGCTTGTTGCCTCATGGTAAAAGGGTGATGGTTGTAGCCCCAGGCATCATTTTCCTCACTGCAGTGTCCCATGAGCAAAGGAGGAGGTGGGGACAAAATGCCTTCTTGTGTGGCTCTCTTTTTATGTTGAATGAACAGTCTTTCACAGAATCCTCCCAGCAGATTTTTCCATATCTCTCATCAGCCACGTGGGTAGGTCATATACCCAGCACTTGCAGCTACAAACAAGCCTGGGAATTTACTTACCTGGCAAAGGGAAGAAGGGAGATCCATGTTTGGCATAGAGCAATTTTGATTTATCTTCTGGGTGGTATGTACTGATGCCCCCTGACCCCAAAACTCAGAGTTCTGTTAATAAGAAAGAAGAGGGAAAGGGTATGGAGGAGAGTAGCTGATAGAAACTATCACGTGTATAAAATAAAATTTCATGTCACACAGTTTTTGAAACTCGAAATTCTCTAGCTAAATGAATGTAGTTGGTCTTTTATTTTTACAATTCTGAGGCTTCCTGGCTCTTCCTAGTTCACTGTCTACTTTATAACCATGTAATTTTATGGCTGAATCATAAAATCAAATGAATAGAAACCAAAAGTGTACAGTTTACTGTATTAGTTTAATATGGACAATGGAACCATTAGGCATGTTTCTCTATTGGTCTCTCTGAACGTACTCTGATCTGGTGATACATTATCAGGCTCTGACATTTTGCGTAGTAGTTGTGGGGATGGTGATGGTGGTGCTAATGATGATGATGATGCTGATGCTGGTGTATGTGTTCATGTGCATTTCTGTGTATATACTTTCACTGGTGTTGCAACAGCAGTATTATTTTTACTGAATTTTGTTGGCCTCCTCAGGGATATTTGAATATTTGATATTTGAATTTGGGTAGGACCAGTGTCCTAGGAATTTCCATTTACAGTTGTAAAAAAAGAAAAACTGTATTTTGATGCAAAATATTGACTATTCCTTATAAGAAAACTCAACTTATGTGTGAATTTAAACTATTTAGAAAGGGAATTACAAACTATACAGAAAGGAAAGGAGGCTATTATACCAAAATACAATAAACCCTTTAGTCAGATGAAATTTATAATCTTAAATTTTTTCTGTATTGAAGAAGAAAGACAAAAACTGGAGCAACTTGACACTAATTAGAAAAAGCTGGGAATGGGCTGGCCCGTGGCTCACTCGGGAGAGTGCGGTGCTGATAACACCAAGGCCCCGGGT
>NW_007728824.1:162093-164924 GCF_000696425.1 Galeopterus variegatus
AATTTTTTAAAAAAAAAAAAAAAAAAAAAAAAAAGAGAAAAAGCTGGGAAGAAGAAATAAGCAGAAATTAAACTCTAGAAGGGATAAACCCAAATAACGGTTGTATTAAAAAGAAAACAATAAAGTAGGTAATTCATAAACCTTTATGTGTTAAGTTAAAAATACTAGCAAAAATATACAATATGAGGAATGAGAAAGGGGATATAAACAAAGGTATAAGAGATACTAAAAGAATTCCTTAAAAGAGGCTAAAAAGTTACTAGAGAGTAACCATTAAAAAGATACCAGAAACAGAGGGATTCACAGCTGAATTTGATCTTATTTTAAAAAACAGATAAATCCAATGTTATTTAAATCATTACAAACAGATAAAAGTGGAAAGCTCTCAGTCCTTTAAAGAAGCCAGCAATAAAAAATTCTCCAGTATGTATGACATTTGTGTGTGTATGTAAAATAATTTATGTGTATATGTAAAAAGAAATTTCAGAAAAATTTATGTAATATTTAAAATATTATACATATATCAGGATTTTGTTGAGAAGATGATATGAACCCAATGGCATATCAATTTATATGTGTCTTTTCTATTTTTTTATGTGTGTCTTTTCTAGCTCTCTAAAATGAAATAATTTTGTTTTGATGTTTGGCTTTCCGTGGCTCTAGGGAGAAAACTCACTCGTCAGGCATGTACAAATAGTCTGCCCTATATACATAAAATATCATTGTAAACAAACAAGCTGGCATTCTAATAGATTTTTGGAAGGAAGGAAGGAAGGAAGGAAGGAAGGAAGGAAGGAAGGAAGGAAGGAAAGGAAGGAAGGAAAGGAAGGAAGGAAAGAAAGGAAGGAAAGGAAAGGAAGGAAGGAAAGGAAAGGAAGGAAGGAAAGGAAGGAAGGAAAGGAAAGGAAGGAAAGGAAGGAAGGAAGGAAAGGAAAGGAAAGGAAGGAAGGAAGGGAAGGGAAGGGAAAGGAAGGAAGGAAGGAAGGAAGGAAGGAAGGAAGGAAGGAAGGAAGGAAAGGAAGGAAGGAAGGAAGGAAGGAAGGAAGGAAGGAAGGAAGGAAAGGAAGGAAGGAGGAAGGAAGGAAGGAAGGAAGGAAGGAAGGAAGGAAAGGAAGGAAGGAGGAAGGAAGGAAAGTCCGAGGAATACAACTACTGGCTACTTCTCTGTTTCCAAACCCACACCCTGCTCAGACAGAGCATGAGTTTTCTGGGTTCACACACCGTCATAATAATCCTCTGTTGCAAAGCTTGGGGCCAGTCAGTTCTATAAACTTCATATAACTTTGATCAGCTCATCACCTCTGGTCCTCTTCACCAGTATTCGTTTCTTAGTTAAGCCCCTAAGAACAAGGGCCTATTATGAGGTCAAGGTCAATGGCATCCTACTTTGGCTTTGTGCTCCAAATGCACTGAATTACTTTTACTTCACACAATAGGCCTGGCCTTCAAGCCCTTGCACATACTTTTTCCTGTGCCTAGAAACCTTTCTTGATCCTGCAAGGCTGAACAAGGTGCTCCCTCCATGCCCCTGTTGCACCCTGCACACATTCCTTCTATGTGTTGTCTCCCTCACTAAACTCTAAGGTGTGTGAGAGCAGGCAATGTCTTCTGTGTAGACTAGCCACACTCAATCTGGCACATATTGGTTGAATAAATTTTGAAATGTCTTATGAGTCTTCATCCACCATTTTACAAAAGTTCTTTCTGCCACCTTAACTAAGATTTTGGCAACCTTCCGCCTAATCCCTGAGGCTTAATGTGAGAATTGGGAAACAGCAGACTTATTGTTACCCACTACCCTTTTTATTACATTGTTACTCAACTACCTCTCCTTAACCTGTCTAAACTTTAATTTCCTTATCTTTTAAATGGGAATCATGATCCTATTACCTACCTCAAAGGGTTGTGGTACAGTGTTCAATTGAACATTGAAAGAGTCCATATAAAGTATTCTGCTCAGGGCCAAGTACTGTTATTACTAAAGCCATTGCTAATCATTTGTACAGTCTTTGTTTGACATTAAATTTGCCCCTTTTTCTCAGTAGCTTCAGCTGTAGTCTCCTTTATCTGTCCTTTGGAACTCATCATTGGCCATTTCAAGAATACTGTCACCAACTTACACGTTCCAGTTGCAAGGGGAAATTACAAAGCAGATTAAGCACAGTCTGTGCCAAATTTACCTGGTGGACTAAGGGAACCTTTCTGATGGCATGGAAGTCTTCTTTTATTCTTTTAAAAAATGGATTCTCAAGCTAGGCCATTCACCAGAATTATCTGTAGGCTTTGTAAAACTACAGATGCCTGGATCCCACCCTTTAGTCCTAAGAAGAACCTTTGCTAGGGGTGGGGCCTGTGATTTAGTTGTACAGCTTGGTGTAAGAACCCTGCTCAATTAAATTCCTGGCAGCAACTGTTTTATATGCTTTTCCCTGTCCTCAAGTCCCAAGTTTCCCTTCTCACCTTGTCTGCTATGAATTTGTTCTTGCTGGCTCTATACCTGTATTTCCAGCTGCTTGCTGGTTATTTCCTCTTGAATGTCCTGTTGTTGCCTTATACTTAATGCTACGCAAAGCTTAATTTTCCCTTCAAACTAGAGTATTCTGCTGACTTCCCAATTTCTTTTATTGTTCCATCATTCTCCCAAACACTCTAGCTTAGAATGTTGTCATCTTTTCTGAATCCTGTGTTTTCCTTACTTCTAGAAGTCATGTCATCTAGACCATTTGACTCCTTTGCTTGCTATTTCCTGTTTTTCCTGTTGTGATCCTAGAATGTTACATCATACTCCATTACAATACACCATACTGGCCATCATACTCTGCCAATCCACT
>NW_007728824.1:166294-168024 GCF_000696425.1 Galeopterus variegatus
AAGTAGTTAACATGTATAGTGTTCTTAGCATCCGGCTTAGCACCTAGAGGAGCTTGAAATGTGGTTACTTTACCTCTTATCTCTAATTTCTTCTAATTACCCTCCTTACATGTGTACTCTCTCACTTCCTTTTCTTTTCCTGTTTCTTTGCTTATGCTATTCTCTTTGCCTTCCCTTCCATTTCCAGCTTTTTTTTTTTTTTTCCTTTTTGTCTTTTTTCGTGACCGGTAACGGGATCGCAACCCTCGGTGTTGCGCCCGTACCGCGACCGGCAACGGGACCACAATCCTCAGTGTCGCGCCCGCACCGTGCTCAACCAGTGAGCGGACCGGTCTCGATATGGGATCCGAACCCTTGGCAGGAGCACCGCACTCTACCGAGTGCGCCACCGGGCCGGCCCCATTTCCAGCTTTTTTTTTTTTTTTCCTTTTTTTTTTTTTTCGTGACCGGTAACGGGATCGCAACCCTCGGTGTTGCGCCCGTACCGCGACCGGCAACGGGACCACAACCCTCAGTGTCGTGCCCGCACCGTGCTCAACCAGTGAGCGGACCGGTCTCTATATGGGATCCGAACCCTTGGCAGGAGCACCGCACTCTACCGAGTGCGCCACCGGGCCGGCCCCATTTCCAGCTTTTGATTCTTATTTTTTTCTTTCTCTTTTCATAAAGCCTTCTCCTGCCCTTGCACATTCGAAATTCCCATGGCATTTTGTACCTTTAGCATCTTTCCTTTTTTTTTCTTTTTGCCTTTTGTTATGTTAGGTATTTCTGGTTTGTTCTTCTAAACTGAAATCTCCTCAAAGACAGGGACCTAGTCATAATTATCTTTTTTTTCCTCATCATTACTAGAGTACTGCCTTGTAACCAGCAGGTTCTCAGTGAATCATTATTGAGCAAACAGGTAAACCCAGAGAAGCACCACTTCTCATGGGCAAGTCAAAAAATAAGCCAGTGAACAATGTTACTCCATAGCATGTTAGAGAAATAAATTAGTAAATGAATCCACATACCTAAAGAAAGGACTCCTCCCACCAAATAAATATGTAGAAACAAAACTCCTTGGAGAAGCAGTTGACTTTGAGTTTAGGGCAGTAAATGTACAAATTGAGCCTAGAAGATTTTGTCATACTAGAAAGCAATGGAACTACATAAGGCTGCTGGCATTCTATCAAAAAGGATGCCTAGGAATTAACATGAATGAGTCCCTACTGGCCAAAGATGGACAATTTGAGCATCAAATAATAATACTAACAGGAGTGGACTGAAATATATCAAATAGATTGACATCCATGAACTAATAATGTTACTAAAAGGGAAAAAAAAAAAGATTTGATCACCTTTGGAAGAACTTAGGAAACCAATATTTCATTCTGAAAACAGGTAAATAGAAAGAATAAAGCATTTAACCTGCCTTTCCTGTAAGAATTATCCTGAGGTAAACAAGTAGTTGAAGAGAGGTTTTTTGTTAACTGAACTGTAGCTCACAAATGAAGACAGAATATCATTTTTTAAAAAATTAGAATTAAAAGTGTATTTGTCTGTTCATCTGACTCTCCCGGCCTCTTTCCTAACTTAAAAAAAAAAAAGGCCCTGGGCCGGCCCGGTGGCGCACTGCTACAGTGTGCCGCTTGGGAGCGCAGCGGCACTCCCGCGGAGGGTTCGGATCCCACATACAGACCGGTTCCCGCTCACTGGCTGAGCGAGGCGCCCGCGCAAAAACCAAGGTTACT
>NW_007728824.1:169024-176801 GCF_000696425.1 Galeopterus variegatus
CACCGAGGGTTGCGATCCCGTTGCCGGTCCCGGTCCGGGCGCGACACTGAGGGTTGCGATCCGTTGCCGGACACGAAAAAAGACAAAAAAAAGACAAAAAAAAAAGCCTAAGCATTAGATTTACAAAACAAAAAATTTAAGATTGAAAATTCTTGTTAACTGTTACCTTAGATTACAGTCAAAAGGCAATTAAAGCAAATAATTCCCCACACTGGAAATGTTAACACCTCTTATTTAAGTTTTGTTTTTTAAAATGTCTCTTGGGTTTTTATGGGCTTATTCATTGTCTTTCCTGTTGCTGCCAATCATTTTAAGAGATCCTTTAAACTACTCTTAAGTATGAGTAGTATTGACCTTCCTACTCAATGTGGGAACGGAGATACAGCCAGACTATAACATACACCAATAGTTTCAGACTCCTGTCCAGGACCTCAAACAGGTTTTAAACTTATCGAAGTGAACATGGGTCCTGTAAGTGGCATTTGTGTGAAGAGGCAATGGAAAAGGCTGGCTACATACCACAAAGTACATATATTAACTCAAAAGCAAAATAAAAGGCCTTTGTAAGGTAACAGAGGAAAAATCAGACAAATGGCATTCAGCTTGTGTAGTTTTAACTCTGAGTTTTTGATGTGTTTTTTTTTTAACTCTGATTTTTGATAGTGTCATATTTGTAACAGATAATCAGAGATTGTTCTTCCACTGGTACTGTACCTTGTTTCCTTGATTTAGATACACCTGTTTTTCATGCTTTAACATTTCTGAAATTTACATGTGGCTTATAATACATGTGCATATTTAATGTGGGAATGTTCTTATGGCCCCCTTACCCACCTGGAGAAACTGTTTAAATTGAGTGTTTTACAATCAATTTTGTTTTTGATTTTTGGAATTCAATAATAACAATGTTTCGAAGTGATTTTTAAGAGCAAAGTGTGTTTTTTTAAAAGTGCTTCATAGAATGCTTTAGAGCAGTATTTTCCCAAGTATTTTCTTCATATTATCAGTTCCTATGTAAGTGTTTCTAAAAGGAGGCCAAGGGGAAGTTCAGTGGTCAAATAAGTTTGGAAAATGCATCTTACTTTTAGAGCTTCATGATGGACAAAAGCCTTCTAAGGTTCTGAGAAAGCCCTTAACAAAAATAAAAACAAAAATAAAAACTTTTAAAACTTCTTTTTACTAATATTTCCCAAACTCATCTGACCCTGAAATCCTTTTTTAAGGCCTGTTGGCACTCCATTTTGGGAAATGATACTATGTAGAGTTGATTAATATAAGTATAGAACAAAACATTTTCATCAGGTTATTTTAAAATACTTGCCTGTTGCAAATCAAAAAGATAACTAATATTTCTATACATCTGTGCATCTAGTTGTCATGAGAATCTTTTCAAAGTCAGGATTGGGTGGATTAGATTATCAGCTTAGTCAAATGCGGTCTAATTTTTACCTGCCTCAACAGTGCAGTGTTGCCCAGTCCGTATTAGCCCTTGTTCACCTCATAGATTTGGCGTCACTCCACTTGCTGAACTTCATGGCGATACATCTGATCAACAGAATTTCTGATGTTATGTATCACAGGTTGTCAGCTCTGGCACTGCAGTTTTATTCTTTAGCTCATTCCACCTGTTTTTCCTTTTTTAAAAACAACTTTATCAGGGCCGGCCCGTGGCTCACTTGGGAGATAACACCAGGGCCAAGGGTTCGGATCCCTATATAGGGATGGCTAGTTGGCTCACTTGGGAGAAGCGTGGTGCTGACAACACGAAGTCAAAGGTTATGATCCCCTTATCGATCATCTTTATTAAAAAAAAAAACAAAAAGCCCCCCAACAAAAACCCCAATTTTATCACTAATTTAAATATATTGGTAAAGTATAGGTATTGCTGGATTTTTATCTTGTATTGTGCTCTGTATTTATTGTAGACTATTTATAGTAAATTGCTGGGGGAGCCATAGAGCTGGAGTAAATTCATCCCTTCCCTGTCTTCTGCCAGGCAGAAGTGGGGGCAAGGTGGTTCTTGCAAATGGGGATGACCCCCTACTGTCTTCAAAGTAAGAAACATCTTTATCCCCTGAGTAATGGGAACTGCAAAATATTAAGCAGACATGTTCTTTGACATAGTCAGTAAGCATTTATTAAATACCTACTTTGTATCAGATGATTGCTCAGTACACAGGTCTAAAAAGTAAGAATCAACCAATCCTTGCTGCCCTCAGAGTTGAATCTAATTGGTGAGACAACAGTTGCGTTAATGATAAATTGCTAACAATATATTGTGCTTAGTGTTATAAGAAAGAAGTAGATATAGGAGGCTCTGGGGACATCCAACTCAGATTCTGAGCTTTGGTGAAGGAATTAGAAAGTCTGAGCCTGGAGGACATTTAGCGTTTGGTTATGCAGGCACGGGGATAAAGGACATCACTGACAGAAGGGACAGCTTATGTAAAAGGCATGGGGTTGTAAAAGGTAAGGAGTTTGGAGACTGCAGGTAGCTTGGCTTTGTACAGGATATCTGTGATAGCAGGATAGAGGATGAGGTCAGAAAAGAAGGAAGCCCAGTGGTTTATGACCCTATATGGTTGCTGTGCTGGGCAAAGAGTTTAGAAGACTGTCCAATAGATGGTTCTTGATTTGTCTTAGCACTTTTCATATAATTAATTCATTAATGAAAATCAATATTGAATAAATTCCTTAAGTTTAGATGCATTTCCAGATGATAATCATATTATTTAATGTTTATATCATCATCTTGATGATTCATGGGCCTGACCATTTAATAAATTACCCCCAAATGCATTAGCTCTATTCTTAAAAATCAGTTTTATTGAGGTATAATTTACTTACAACACCAGTTTTACATGTACAGTTCAGCGAGTTTTGACAAATGCATACATTCAAGTAATCATCACTCCTATAATCATGACATAGTATATTTTTTAATCAGCCTGCATTATCTTTTAATCAGAGATAGGTAAACTAAATAATTAATTCTTTGAACCCTGGAAGATGCAATATCTGAAGAATAGAGAAATAAAAAAAAAAAAAATCAACCTTTAAACCAGAAAACATTTTTTTCTATAAAACCCAAACATGGGAAACCTTTGTACAAGTGTTGCTTTTTGTTTGTTTGTTTTTTCTCTTGGAATCTTCACTAGGAAAAGGAAGAAGCAAACACCTGTAAGAAGTTGTCTACAAAGTAACTGGTGTGATGTTCCGTAAAATTCTTAGGGGTGGAGGAAGATACAGCCATCAAGAAAACAAAACAAAAATTTAAAATACTGAATGGGGGGAACCTCAGATCTGAGTTCTAGCAAACAACAGTGATACTTAATAGCAGAGAGTTATTAGAAGCAGTTTCAGTTGTCAGCGGTCTTAGTTTTCTCACCCATAATATGAGGGATTGAATGGCATATTCTAAACTGTATTATGCAGAACTTTAGAGTTTTGTGAGATGTGATGTTAGAAGTTATAGGTTGGGGACAGGACCATTAGGAATAAGGGCTATATTTTGAACTGGGGAATAGATAGAGTTAGGTTTGATGTTGGCAGATAGGGGAGAAAAGTGCATCCTCTGCTCCACCGTTGTATTTCTCTACATTCAACCGACCTTTTATTGAATTGGAGGTTAGGACACTTTCTGAAACAATTCTATCTGTAATTCTGCCTTGCAGTTATGATTCATTATAGACAGAGGTGGTTTCTCCAGTGTAATGAATATTGTCATTAAAACACCAGATTTATTTTCTTTCCCGGAAGTTATTACTTCTAAGAATAAAATATATGTTTAGAGATGAGAGGGACAAAGTTTATATTTTTAAACAATTATTTTATCCATGTTATTTGTTTGTTTTAACCAGTTACCCACGGGTGTATTGTTTCCACGATAAAACTTTTTCTACCAGATGGTATGGAAGCCCGGCTCCGCTCAGAGTAAGTACAATATAGTGCTGTAAAGTTTTTGGATTAATTACCTTGATGAATAATATTCTCGATGATGGTATACTGTTAAACATCAGGATTATTTTAATAATGTTAGAAAATTGATGTAGTGCTTTTTTGGAATATAATATACTTCAGTTTAAATTGCTTTTCACATTAGTTGCAATTCTATTAAATAATACTGTATCACAGGCAGAGGTTATTTTGTTTCTATATCTAACTTTACAATTCATATTTTGATGGATAATTGGTTGTTTTTCACAATGTTTAGGTATGTAAATTATTGGTGGGCGACATCTCCATTCCTTTTGATCTGTATTTAATATATAGGACTTCTTAGACTGTGATTATCTCTGAAGTTACTGCCAGTGTCACAATCTTACAAGACTTTGAGAATGTTGATATAGTTAGTAGCTTATTTTGATAGGAGTTTTCTGAGGTTTTTCCCAATGTTGTGTTTATTTTTTGTGTGGAACAATATAAAGGTAACTTAGAAGTGGACACCTGAAAGGAAAAAATTGCTCATTAAACCTAGATTTTAAAATGTAAACATAAGTATATTTTTATCTTGTGCTTTTCACAGGTTATCATTATGAAATGTTGAAGGCAGTTAAGCAATTTTTAAACAACATTTTTTGTTTTGGGGGGAAATCCTTGAATGTGCCAGAAGCTTGTTTCTATACCCAACATATTCTCTGTCCTTCAAAAGCAGAGATAATGATCTGAGGGTGGGAAGTTGAGAGAAGCAGTAAATTGGAGGAAAAGTAGGATAGTGAGTAAAAAAAGAGAGAAAGATTAAGCAGAGAGAGAGAGAGAGAGAGAGAGGAGCTCTCCCATTATTGTGTTAGTCTGTGCTTTCATTAGAATCATATATTTTATGCTTCAGTTAGAAGCTACCATTTTTTTTTCAGTTTTAAGCATATCTGAAACAAAGTAGAAATTTCAAAACATTTTAAATTTAAAACAGTCTCTTTTCTATTTTAAATTATAGTTTAATTATTAAAATTACAGTAAACTTTAGGAACTTTCATGTAACTTAGCTTTTATGAGTTAAGAGTTAAGGTTTTAGAAATAAGAGTAACTTGGGCCGGCCCGGTGGCGCACTGGATAAGTGCGCCGCTTGGGAAGCGCGGCGGCGCTCCCGCCCGAGGGTTCGGATCCCACATACAGACCGGTTCCCGCTCACTGGCTGAGCGAGGCGCGGGAGCAACACCGAGGGTTGCGATCCCGTTGCCGGTCCCCGGTCCGGTGCGGGGGCCACACTGAGGGTTGCGATCTGTTGCCGGACACGGAAAAAGACAAAAGACAAAAAAAAAAAAAAAAAAAAAAAAAAAAAAAGAAAGAAAGAAGAGTAACTATTAATGCCAGCACCCATGGACAACCATTTTGGGTATGTATCCATTTCTCTGCAGATATGCACATATAGGGAAATGAAGTTAAGAAAATCTAAATGGAAGCAAATGATATTAATGGAGCTTTTTAAAAATCCAGTTTTGTTAGTGACCCAGGTACAAAACCTGTTCTCATGAAAATCTGTTTAACAAACAAAAGGCTAAAAATCCAGCAATACATTCCATAATTGATCCATTTTTTATTTTGCAGAACTATCTTAGATATAGGTGTATTTTGTTTGAATTATGGAAAAAGTTTATGTGCATATAAAAAGCAGAACAAGGAAATATAGAAAATGAAAAGTTAGTGTTAGGAGGGTAGGATTATAGGCAATTTCTCTGTTTCTTATCATTAGGAAATTATTTGTGCAATATAATCAAGAAAGAAAAAGTATCAGCTTTTTGAGAATTACCTGCTGAATATCTTAAAAGCACTGAATGTCATGTACACAATGAAACTTAAACTCTGGGCGTTCTGGCTTACCCAAAAGCTAATGTTCATTGTGTGTTTATTATATGTCAGATACTATGCTCAGCTCTTTAAATATACAATCTTGTTTAATCCTCATAAAACTCCTGCTCAATAGGTACTACTATCATCTTCATATTTCAAATGAGAAAAGTGAGGCCTGATCATGTCACAGAACAAGCAGAGTCAGACTTTGAACTGGACTATCCACCTCTAAAGACCATTCTGGATCTTCCTCCAGCTCTAGAAAATTGCCTGTTCAAAATTCCTTATTCTTTACTTCACACATTTTTTATAATCAACATATTACTTGTATAGTCAAGAAAAATAAATTTATGTTTAAATGTCTATTCTAGTTTTATGGAATAGAGAAGAAAAACTAAAGTTATATGTAATTTTTAAAAAAACCTTCATTAGGCACCATTAGTCACTTTATTAGGGCCTTTGATAAGTTTCAGGGATGTAGGGGTGCATTAATCATAGTTTTTGAGAACACAGACATGTAATCAAAGAAGAACAGTAAGAAGTTACATAGGCTTAGTGAAGTCTGTACAGGATATCATGGATACTCAGAAGGGAAGTGGGTGCTGTACTTAGTATTCCATTTTATTCAGCATTTTAGGCTATTTGTGACTAGTTGAATTGGAACAGTTCTTAGGGTGTTTGCAATTATTATAGTGGGATCAGAATTATTCCTATTGTTAAGTGGAGCCAGATCTGTTTCTCAGCAGCCTACACATAATTAACCAGTTGAACCCAGGAACTTTACCCAGTCAGCCTTCAAGCTGGTCATCAGTAGGGTGGCCTCTAGGATTTAGAGTGACTAACAAGTGGTAGGGACATGGTGGTAGTCTTGCTCTGTGTCCCCTTTACTCACCCCAACACACATACAGTATCTTACAGGGCGTAGTAAAATAGGGACTTTGGCTACCTTAGCTGTTTTGTTGTCATGGGAGTGGTAATAGTGATTGAGTGCTTACTATGTCCTAGGCACTGTTTTAAGCTCTTTATTTATATTATCACATTTAATACTTATAATAACCCTGTGGGATTGGTTTTATTATTACCTTCATTTTATGAATGAGGAAGCTGAGACCAATGTTAGTCAGTCAGTTTGTCTTTCAGTTGGTAAGTAGAGCCGGAATTTGGACTCATTATAGCTCAGTTAGTTTCTGAAGTGGTAGAGAAGAATAGTACTACTGTTTTGGTAAGCTGAAGTTACTCTTCACTGGAACAGGTTTCCAAATTATAGCCTTTCTTTCTAGTAGAACTTTGCTTTTTAAGACTTTCTGTATAGGAATGTTTAATTTTAAAATAACTTAATTTACACATTCCAAAACTGAAAATGGCTCATTTGAACAATGCTTCTTTACTGTATAGAAATTCTTATAAAGGAATTTGTTTTTAGAAATATATTGTTGTATAAAGGTAGGTTTATATATTTATTATTTTGTTTCATAAGAATTTTATAAATTTATGAAGGATTAAAAAATAATTCACATTCCTTTAATTATGTGAAGGCAAATGTATCAACTTTGTGGTTTAAGATATTATGGCACTCTCATACCGTTTCCTCTATTGTCAGGAAATCAGATAAAAATTCTTAATTTTACTTTTCAGTGTCATCCATGCTCCATTACCAAGTCCTGTTGACAAAGTAAGTTGCTAATGATTGTTTTTTCCAAAGTAACTCATCAATATTGCTTTGAAAATGTTTCATTTTAGTATGCTTTACCTAGAAACTTATTTCTCTTTTGTAACAAAATATATAGAGCACATATAGCTATATAGTTATTGCAGTCTTCTGATCTTCAATATCTGGAGAATTTAGGCTGGATGTTTCTTCAGAAAAAGGCTTTGTTATCTCAAATGAATTGTTGGTTGTGTAGACTAGGAGGACCTGTTTTGTGCCTAGCTAGAGGTAAGGAGTGTTAGTTATTACTTTTTTTTTTTTTTTTTTTGACCAGTAAGGGGA
>NW_007728824.1:176849-216734 GCF_000696425.1 Galeopterus variegatus
TTTAGGCTGGATGTTTCTTCAGAAAAAGGCTTTGTTATCTCAAATGAATTGTTGGTTGTGTAGACTAGGAGGACCTGTTTTGTGCCTAGCTAGAGGTAAGGAGTGTTATTTTTTTTTTTTTTTTTTTTTTTTTTTTTGACAGCTAGAGTTATATCTTTTTGTTCTGAGATATAGTTCTGCCTAGAAGTTTGTTAAAACTTTCTACCCAAATAGTTTACTCAACATTTACCCATACAGAGATGTAGCACAGAAATATGAGCTTACAGAAATTATATTCTTATATTGTTTTTATATTGTCTTGGAGATCAATTTTAAGCTGATCTGATCAGAAACTTTGCAGTAATTGCTTGCTAGAAAATCTTTTTTTGTTCAGAAATGATGGTGTATTGAACCATAAATATCATTACTAAACAACAAAAAATAAATAAATACATCTTTTGCATCTTTTAACATTAATGAGGATGTTGAGTTTTCTTAGTGTAGTAACTGAACTATTGGGAAAAATATTTTACATTTTTTCTTCCATTTGGATGAGGAATATAAGTGAATGAAGAATGCTTGAAAGTGACGTTATCTGCTACAGTCCTTTTTAGAAGTAAAAGTGGTTAATCATTAACTTCTGCAATACCAAGAATTATTTCAGAAGTAAATAATGGTCATGCTGATTTAGAATTAACTTTAAAAAAAAAAAATGCCAGCTCTCTTTCCTCTAGTCAGCATATCAAGAAAAATTACTTTCTGAGCTTAGTAAGAGATGGTGCTATAACATCATTAATAAGTTAAGAGCTTGTTAGTGTTGAGGATGTGGGTAAATGTTACAGCAACCCATTAGTGCTTCCTTCCTTTCCTTCTTTTTTTAGGGGGGGAATAAAGCCATGGTTCTGTATTCCAAACCTTGAAAAAATCCCTTATAGAAGATATTTCTTCTAGTATTCTTGAGTTCTAAGGAGTTTGGCTGTGATTTGTAGTATTTAAACTCCATTATTTCTCATCTTTTTCTTAAAACCTACCTATAGTTTAAGAAAAAAAAAAAAAAGTCAAATTATTTTCATTGCCTCTGGCCATTGGACAAAGGTTATATTTCATGTCTCCTCTCCCCACCCAACACACATACAAATACCATTTTGAAGGTAGCTACTTCTAAAGAATTGTAATTTGTTGACATATTTAAGAACTATTTAATGATGAATTTTAAAGGGAAAATATGTGGATCTGTTGATTTAGGGAGTATTAATTCTGGATTAAGAAAAGGCTGTATTGCCTTTGTGCTATAAATTTGTGATTTGGCTTGTCAAGTAATGTTTTCATGAGTAGCATTTGTTCCACCGCTTTGCTTATAAACTTCAAACTGGTCAGCTGTAATATTATTTACAAATCTGGACATAGGGCAGAAATATTTTGAGAACTAGGGAAACTGGTTAATTTAAAAAATAATTTTCATTTTGCATATTTAAGTAAATAGGCATTTCAGGGAATTGGTTTGTCTTCAGTGTCTTTATAAAGTGTTTTTCTGTGATTGTTGACACTATGTCATTTTGTTTCTAGGTTGCTGCTAACACTCCAAGTATGTACTCTCAGGAACTATTCCAGCTTTCTCAGTATCTACAGGTAAAAGTAAATCTTGAGAATTCTTAGTCTTTAAAAGCAGAATGAAACAACTTAGATTTTATTTTGCCAGTTCACAAATATAGGATAAAGAAATATTGGCTGGATATAAGTACAAAAGAAATATATTTTCAAAGAAGAGCAAAGGATTAAAAATAGGTCTTATATAGAAAGGATAAAAGAGTCAGGATTGTTAAGTCTAGGAAAGATAAAATTTCTGTACAAGAGAAATTTATTTCTATAAATATGAGGAAGTTCCAAAATAGTTCTTTATCTACAGATAACTTTTAAATAAAATTAAACCTGGAGAGAGTTGGATTGCTTAATAAAAATGCTAATAGCAAATAATTATACAGGACTACTTGTATGCCAAGCTGCATTCTAGCACTTTACCTATATTAATTTATTTAATCCTCGCAACAAACCTATAAGGGTATATATTTTATTGCCATTTTTACAGATGGAGTTACTAAGGGACAGGAAGATTTAATAGTTTATACAATATCATACGTCTAATATGTGGTGGAGCTGGGATTGGAACCTAAATAGTCAGACCTCAGAGTCTGCTCTTAATCACTCTGCTGTGCTGTGCACAGCATAGATCCATAGAAAGATTTCTTGATAGAGCAGATATTTGGAAAATGGATTGCTGAAGGCGTTAACACCATATTTAAAGAACAATACAAATCTCTAAAAAGCAAACAAGTGCTATTTTTTTCCGGGCTTTTGTAGATTTGAGTTGGATTATGGTTCTTATTCTAGTGAGGAAGCATGGTTAAGGAAAACGCTGGTCAGGAGTTTGCAGATTAAGGTTTTTATCCTGGTTCTGCTACCCAATTAGTTCTGTGACCTTGGGTGAGTAATTTTACATGTGTAGGACTTTAGTTGTCTTTTGTTTAAAATAATAGAACCGAACCAGTGGTCCTGTGTGCCTACATTCTTTTACAGGAATCAGTCACTGAGAGCAATTCCATCTCAGTTAAGAACGTACACATCTGTGAAAATGAACAGAAAACTATCAATGTATTAATCATATCTTCCTGCAGACATAATGTACTGATGCATAGAAAAACAGTTTTGCATATTTGCACTTTAGTATTCAAGAGCATGGGCTCTACAGGATTCCCTGGACTTGATCCCTGGCTTTAAATCTGACTTGCTATGAAAGTTGTTTAACCCCTTTGTGCCTCATTTTCCTCATCTATGAAATGGGTATAGTAATAGCATTTACTTCACAGAATTATGGAGAATAAATGTATTAATAGTACATAAAGCGTACTATTCTATGTGCCTGGCACATAGAATGTATGCTATAAATATTAGTAGTTTACCATTCCATAGGAAGGCACATTAATTGAGCTAGGTTTCTCTTATTTTTAGAGGTGGAAGAAAAGTTTGAGATTAATTTGGTTTAAACTTCATTTTCCATATGAGAAATGTGGGCTCATATAGGTTAAGTGATTTGCCCAAGATTATACACTGTTAATAACTAGTCGTCATGGGCTTGTGAATCTCACCCCGACTCTCAGTCTTTCCAACTTTCTTGTCAGTTTTTTGAGTATTCATAGTAGACCTAATCCTTCACTGTTGTTTTTCTAATTCTTTGAGAGAAAATTCTACCCCACAGTCTTTTCTGTACACATCCTTATTGAATTGCTGAAGTTCTAATGTAGATTGTAAACTTTTTGAATAAAAACTGGAATAGATGTATGTCATACCTTAAAACTAAAAGACCATCCTGGAAGTATTAGATTTCTGTTAGGATGTGGTTCAGGGAGTTAAGGAAGTCTAAATGGGATTGAGTGAAAAGGTGAAATTACACCATCTAGTGGAAGTAGATTCTAAAATATGGTTGGTTGATGGTTTTGTTTTTCAGTAAAACTTTTTACAGCCTCTGTGTAGTTTACTGGATATTAGGAATGTTTTAGAAGCTTGAGATAAACTTGACAGATAGTCTCTTTGAAGTGTTTTAATATGGATTCTGAGGGGGTGTGTCTTTTATTATATACCTTAATTTATACCTTTAGAGTTATATTAAAATACGGTACCTCTAACCCTAATTAGACGAGATTTTCCCTAATCATTATTTATCAAGGATGTCGAAATCAATAAATTTATGCTTTAAACCTGAAGTACTTTGTTTGTAGCCTGTATTTCTCTGTTGAGATAGCTCAGAGGTATTAGGGTAGTAAGCGTTCTTTGGATAATGACAGGAATAGAAGAAGGTGAAGAAGGTGTGCCAAAACCACAACTAAATGCTGTGAGCATTTCACCTTGACTCCCAGCAAAGGAGATGCTCTTAACAGCTTCAAACATTAACAAGTCACCTAGAGATCACGCTTTTCTTACCAGTGTCTTTCTCTATAAACTATTACTTTGGAGCTGCCAAATAGTCCATAACTCTTGATCCCTTAATTACTTTGATCCAGTATTTGGTGGATTCTTACTTATTTTTGCCATATTTATTGGTGCTAAGTGGTGCACAGCCTGGGAGAGAATCAGAACACCTGAAAATGCAATAGGCTGTGAGAGAATGAAGCATTCTCTCTTTTTAGATATCCATATATATATTTATATAAGTAACATTCTAAAAAAGAAAAATTAAAAGCCATTTCTATTTCAGATGTCATACGTGTGTAGTTAAGCCATCACGATGTATGTTTGCTGCTGACCATATTATTTTGGCTTAGTTTAAAATGAGTTTGTTCTGAGAATATATATATATACGATGTATGTTTGCTGCTGACCATATTATTTTGGCTTAGTTTAAAATGAGTTTGTTCTGAGATATATATATATATGTGAAATGAGTTTGTTCTGAGAATATATATATATATGTGTGTGTGTGTGTGTGTGTATGTGTGTGTATTATATACATATATGTATGTATGTGTATATATGTGTGTGTATGTATGTATAAAATGCAAGCCTAAAACTTTTATTAGCTTTTTCTAATCTGGGTTTTTTTTTTTTTTCCTTTTTGTCTTTTTTACTGACCGGTAACGGGATCGCAACCCTCGGTGTCGTGCCCGCACCGGGGACCGGCACCGGGGACTGGCAACGGGATTGCAACCCTTGGTGTTGCGTCCGCACCGCACTCAGCCAGTGAGCGGGAACCGGTCTCCACATGGGATCCGAACCCTCGGCGGGAGCACCGCCGCACTCCCAAGCAGCGCACTCTCCAGTGCGCCACCGGGCCGGCCCAAAACTTTTATTAGCTTTTTCTAATCTGGGTTTTTAAAAACTCATTCTTCTAAATTATGAGAAGACAAAAACAAGTGACTTGTGAGGGAAGTTGCAACTAGAGCACCTCTAGTAGCAGTATGTACAGTCCAACAAATGATTACAGCCTAATAAATAAGGCTAAAATGATGTGGCCTATTTATATTTCAAAATGTGTTATCAATTTTGAAATACTTTGAAATACATTAAGTGGGATGTAATATGAGAATATTTTGAGTGTGCTAAAAAACATTGATTACTCTTCAAAGGAATCATGCTGAATTTATTAGAATCTCTTTTGTGATTTATAATATTAGGAGGCCTTACATCGGGAACAGATGTTGGAACAGAAGTTAGCGACGCTTCAGCGGCTACTAGCCATCACCCAAGAGGCTTCAGATACCAGTTGGCAGGTATTCCAGTTCCCTTTATATTCAAGAAGCATTTAAACATAGTTTAATGTCCCTGACATGCTGAATTAACTAAAACTAAAATTTTGTAGCAAACAAAGGCGAAGTTGTTTCCTAACTAATAAACAAATGTTGAAAATTTGGCATTTTGCAGTGGATGTTGATCAATTTTGTAATTTTATTTATATGTTTGTTGTCAAGTAGCAACCCTTTTGATACACATGTTATTTTTTAATTATTCTGGGGTTTTATTTATATTTGATTTTTCATCAACAGGCTTTAATAGATGAAGATAGACTCTTATCACGGTTAGAAGTTATGGGAAACCAATTACAAGCATGCTCCAAAGTAGGTATTAATCTCAAGTATGTAAAGAAAAATGCATAGTTTTTTTCATTTCTTTGTCTTTTTGATTATATGCTAAAAATTTTATATATTTTCAGCATTCTTTTAAATCTTTTTTTTTTTTTTTTGTCTTTTGTCTTTTTTTCCGTGCTCGGACGGGAGCGCCGCCGCGCTTCCCAAGCGGCGCACTTATCCAGTGCGCCACCGGGCCGGCCCTCTTTTAAATCTTTTATGAGAAATTTTAAACATACATGTAAGTAGAAAGAATTGTATAATGAATACCCATGTACAATTCTTTTTTTTCTATTACAGTTGATATTTGTTGAAGAAACTGGGATTTGTCCTCTAGAATTTCCCTCTATCTGCACTGTTACTTAAACGTGCTTCTAGCACCCCTTCTACCACATAAAATTAATAGTTTGATCTAGAGATTTGATCTGATTTAGATTAGGTTTTTTGTTTTGTCAACAACATTTCATAGATGGTGTTGTGTTCTTCCAAGAGGCAACATAATGTCTAGTTGTTTGTCGTTTTGAGATTTTTATCAATCATTGATGATCCTTGCCTAGATCCATTATTTCATTAAGTTTTACAAAAATGGTGTTGTAATTCAATCATTCCTTTATTTATTTAGCTGGATTACTTCTATAAAGAGAAGTTTTCCCTCATCAACCATTTGGTTACCCTGAAGTACATTTTCTATAGGAAAAGCAGGATACATGATTTTTTTCAAAATAATGAATTGGTTCCTGTTCATCCACCAAAGAATGATCATGAAGTGTTTCTCCCCCCACCTAGATTTAAATATATTTGATACGTTTTAATCTGTTGCAGTTGTTTTTCTTACTGATTCTCAAATTATCCCATCTTTGGTCCACGTGAATCTCTTTAGATTGACTCCTGAGTCCTTTTGATAGAACCCTAGCAGACTTTGGTAGCTTCCTGCTGGCATACCAGACAATATGTTCCAGGCTCATCTTGCACATTTCCTGCCCCAGACAGGGACTCTTCTTTTTCCTCATGGTGCTCTTATTCTTTTTGTTTTAACCATTGTTTTAAAATGCTTTGTGCTTTTGAGGGTAATTGGTTATTTTTGCCCACAGATGTAAATATGGTGACTTGCAGGGAATATGACAAATATAAAAGTAATTAATTCTGTGTATTTGAGGGAAATACTCAGTTGCCTTTGACTTTTTTTTCTGTTGGAAGTGGGAATTAATATATTTATGAAGGTATAATTTACCATTGCAACTTTTAAATACAGCTTCAGTTAATACAGAACCAAAATCATTTGTGTTCGGAGGTACCTTAATAAAGAATTAAAAGAGCATTATAATGTGTTATTTTTTTCAAACAGTAAATGCTTTAAAAAAAAACTTGACTATAATTATAAATATCTTTTATTCTAGAATCAAACAGAAGATAGTTTACGGAAAGAACTTATAGCATTACAGGAGGATAAACACAACTATGAGACAACAGCCAAAGAGTCCCTGAGACGAGTTCTTCAGGAGAAAATTGAAGTGGTTAGAAAACTTTCAGAAGTTGAGGTATTTCAATTTAAAAAGTACTAAACAGTACTGTGAATTTTTAAAAATTTTTGAACATTGCAGGATACTTTAAACTTGGGTTTTATTATATAACTAGGAAATATTTTCTGTCAAGTGAGAAGGAGCAGGTATGCTGCTTTCATTGACATGAATTCTTAACATAACCATGTGAGTTCTGGTGCTAACGGTCCCTAGTCAGTGACTGAGGAAATAGAAGCCTAACCAGGGAATCTTACTGTTTGCCCTATGCTTAGGATTCACCCTTCATACAGTGGACCATGACATGTGCCAGGGAATTGATCTCCTGTCACCCAGTTTTATTTTTCTTCTAGTGGAGGATGGTCAGTGTAAGACTGAGAACCTACACCATGTGTTCATACTTTATGTATCCTCCAGAGGGGAAACAAAGGGGATATTACCTCTGAGGTTCTTTCTACGTCTTTTAGGAACAATTAATATGTAATTCTCATTGTTTTAAAAAAACCTAATTCATAATACAGGTCATTTCTTTGAACCACTACAAAATTACCACAGAAGTTATCTGTTACTGGAGTTGGCTGAAATGCCTATCATAAACTAAATAGTAAACATGCCTTTAGTACAGAAATAGTTTCTATATATAGGCCCCATACCATAGTGGCTGACTCAATGTCATGTGATTAATTTGACATGCAAGGAAAGAAAGTTTCTAGCTGACTTCTAATTTTCTTATTAAATTATTTGCTGCATATTATAATTAAACTTGTTTTCAGGAATTGATAGGCTTAAAATATTTTGAAGGCTAAAAGTCAGACCTCTTGGCCTCTTGAAAGTATAAGTATATAAAGTAGCATCCTCTTTCTGACCCTGTTCTCCACTCCCGCTTTTTTCCCCCAAATTCTTAGTTGTGTTTTCTGTTTTAGTATGTACCTGAAGTAAATCGAAGTCCTTAAGTTATTTAACTCAGCTTTATATAAAGTTCAGGGCACGTGTTGCTTTAGAATAGCCCTTAGAATTATACTTTCTGTAAACTTAATTTAGAAGGAATTCTAAATATTTAATGTGCATTTATTCTAAATAAATTGCCTGTAACTTGAATCACAGAGAAGTCTGAGTAATACTGAAGATGAATGTACCCACCTGAAAGAAATGAATGAACGGACTCAGGAAGAATTAAGAGAATTAGCCAATAAATATAATGGAGCAGTTAATGAGATTAAAGATTTATCTGATAAATTAAAGGTATGTATTTACTCAAGATGAAAGTATGTTAAGCTAATTGTTCCTAACATTGGATAGCTTAAGAGTTTAGGCATTACCAGACAGTTGTTGATGTAAAATTTGGTAATGGTTGAAATTTATAGTGAAAATAAAGTGCTCATATGCCATTTAGCCCAACACCCACTACCACGGTCATTTGAAAGCCTGTAAAAGCTGATGTGTTTCCTCTGGATTGAAGTGTAGTCAGTACCTTACAATAGACATCTTTTAGTGTACAACAGGAAGTAGATGAGAACCAGCAAAACCCAAGATACTCAGATGACTTTTTAACCTGAAATTGCTTATCTTTAAGCCATCTCAAAGGCAGGGTCCAGCTATTTAGTGCTGGTACAAGCCCAGAGGGAATCTTGGTGTGATCTGCTTGACCCTGTGTAGCCTCCAGGAATGCTGTTGACTCTGCTTCAGCTGCCACTCTCTGTAGCTATAGGACATTTAGGATAAGAACTGATCAGAAGATAGAGTAATGTGTAGTTGGTCCTTTAAAATCTTATAGCTAAGTTTGTGAAGACCCATCTTGATATAATTCAAACCATGAATAGAGTGCCTAGAAGTACACACTTGTTAGAGAAGACCAGAGCATACCTTTCCTCTGCGTGCTTGGTTAACCTATAAGTTTTAAAGATTGGTCTTTTTGAAAAGTGCTATACAGTCATCCCTTTAAGCATAATTTTGCTTAAAATTTCACAATAAGTTACATTTTAGAACTTATAAACAAACTGAAACAACAGTAATTTTCAGGGAAAATCTTACTTCCCTATTTTAATGTGTGGAGTTTTTCACTTAGACCCTTTATTTTGATGTGTATTGAGCCTGCTTGCTTGCTCCAAGTTTTTCTCTACTGGTGTTATGGAGGAGTGACCCCAATGCAGATCACTTTTACAAGGCTTTGTCTTTATCTTCTTAGCTGATTTAGAAATACCAGTTTTATAAATATGTTCTATAATATCGAATACTTTCCTTAGAAGTTTAAGTGAATAAAGGCAGCCCTGGAAAAGGCCCCTTAAAACAAGGGTAGGTTTTATTAAATAATGGAGTTTTTGTTCTTTATCAACAGGTAGCAGAGGGAAAACAAGAAGAAATCCAACAGAAGGGACAAGCCGAGAAAAAAGAATTACAACATAAAATAGATGAAATGGAAGAAAAAGAACAGGAACTTCAGGCAAAAATAGAAGCTTTGCAAGCTGATAACGATTTTACTAATGAAAGGCTAACAGCTTTACAAGGTAGGTTAGCTAATCCAGAAATTGATTTGATTTGATTTTTTTTTTCTTTTTATCTGTGAAATATCTTTTTTTTGGACTTTTGTTTACAGTACGGTTAGAACATCTTCAGGAGAAAACTCTTAAAGAATGCAGCAGCTTAGGTAGGTGTCATCCAAATTTCTTATATAAAACTGAATCAGCATTAAACTTTTGACCTTGTTTACTATCTTACATTGGCTACTTATTTTTTTTAATGGGTGTTTTACTTATTAGGTATAAAGTATCTACAGTATCTTGTAGAAAATTTTCTTTAAATATATGCTTGATTGCCACCAGTGGGCACCATTGTTTAGTCCTTGAGGTGAATGAAATTTCTGCACCTGAAATTTTACTTAGAGATATTTAAATAAGAAATTACATGAACACAGGGTCCTTTTTCCTTTGAGGTTCATCAGGAGGACACTAAGCAGGTGTAGCCTTTTCTCTGAATTAATAGAAAATGGCAAGTTGAACACTTTTTGTAAAAATAATTGCTCCATTCAATCTTAATGTGAGTAGAAATACAAAATGCCACGATTACACTTGAGATCGTGTGATACTTTCTTTGATAAGGCAATGATATACTGTCTTAATCCTAGGGATACAAGTTGATGACTTCTTACCTAAAATAAATGGGAGCACAGAAAAAGGTAGTGTAAAAAACTTAAATATTTTTTTTTTCATGGTATCCTTTCGTTAGTTAAGCAGGATAGGAAGTTCAGTGTTTTAAGGTTTTAAGTATTTGAAATGAAAAAAAACATGGTGTTCACAGACCACTGAATCCCATGTTTTAAAATCAAGCTTCCCTTTATTTTGTAAGACTTAATACTGTGATCTATTTCTAGATATGTCTTATTATATGGAAATTTTAATTATTCAGATAAGAAAATGATAAAGTTCAACTTTAGCAATGGCTTAAATAATACAGCTCTTTTTCCCCCACTGTATTTTCCAAGGAGCTATACTACCATTTTATTCCATCAAGCTCTGCTTCCGGGGGTAACTGACCCCTGTTTTTAATGTTTGAGTTTATTTAACAGCCCATTGAGCCCTGGACATGTCATAGAAACTGCTTTCTTTATCCATCTGTTTCAATGATCAGAGAGAATGGGATCAGTCATTTCTATCATTAGAAAAATCCATTATTAGTTTTTGGTTCTGTGACCCTTCTTTCTGGATACTGTGGATTCTATCTTGCCAAAAATTTATAGCCACTATTGGTTTTCCTACTACTATACGGAGTACATTTTACCCAGTAGCTTCTATAATCCTTCGGTCTTGAAGATTCCTATTCACACCCCCTGCCCCACTTCTATCCAACATTAATTGGGCACCAACTGTGTGCCAGATCCTATGCTAGATGCTTGGAGTATAACTGGAATAAAACTTTTCTGTTTACCAAACTATATACCTATCATCTCAGTTTTTAAGCACAAGTTAGTGGAAGATGTCAAGGTTAATACCCAGAACTTCTTTTTTTTTTTTTTTTCCTTTTTGTCTTTTTTACTGACCGGCAACGGGATCGCAACCCTCAGTGTTTCGCCTGCACCACGCTCAGCCAGTGAGCAGGAACTGGTCTCCACATGGGATCCGAACCCTCGGCGGGAGCGCCACCGCGCTCCCAGGCAGCGCACTCTCCAGTGCGCCACTGGGCCGGCCCCCCAGAACTTCTTACTATGTATTTTTTCCATGTATCAGGAGATATCATTATAGTTTGGGGGTAGCAGTCAAACTCTGATAAAATTAGGAGGTATTCTAATGTTGTTATTGTTCTGTTTTATTTGTTTTTGTTTGGTCAGTTTGTTTTTAAACAAGAACTGGCAAAATAGGCTCAGGTCATCATGTATATGAAAGCTGCAAGGTCAATATCTAATATTGCAAATATAACGAATTTTTCTTTTTTAATTTTTTTTTTATTTTGTCAAAATACAATGTGGTTGATTATTGTGGCCCATTAACAAAATATAACGAATTTTGAAACTCAATTAAGAAAAAAATTTTATTAATCATTGCTGTTTGATTATTCTATATGTTTTGTAAAATACACTGACTTTTTAAAATTCCAATTTGATTGTTTCAGTTTGAGAATTTTTAAAGGTGTACTTTATGTTCATTGCACCAAAATTACCAATTGCCGTTTATTAAATATATTTAGCAAACTTATGTAAACTGACTTAATCATCATCTTCTAAAAGCTCATCATCCTTAAATTATTTTATATTTTCTGTTATTATTTGCTTGTTTTTCTTTTTTGGCATGCCCATTTCTTTTTCTTTTTTTTTTTTTTTCCTTTTTGTCTTTTTTCGTGTCCGGCAACGGATTGCAACCCTCAGTGTCGCGCCCGTACCGGACCGGGACCGGCAACGGGATCGCAAACCTCGGTGCTGCGCCCGCACCTCGCTCAGCCAGTGAGTGGGAACCGGTCTGTATGTGGGATCCGAACCCTCGGCGGGAGCGCCGCCGCACTCCCAAGCGGAGCACTGTAGCAGTGTGCCACCGGGCCGGCCCAGCATGCCCATTTCTTATTCAAATACATCACCCTCTTAACTTGAGTATTTATTTATTAATAATGTTAGTGTTAACCCAACCCGGGAACCTTATATTCCTTCAGTTAAGAGAATCCTTTTACAGTCATGTGTTGCTTACCAACTAGGATTGGTTCTGAGAAATATGTTGTTAGACGATTTTGTCCTTGTGCAGACATCATAAAGTGTATTTACACAAACCTGGGTGGTATAGCTTGTTATACACCTATGCTATATGGTATAGCCATTATAATCTTATGGGGCCACTGTCATATATGTGGTCCATCATTGACTGAAATGTCTTTATGGGGTACATGACTGTATGTACCTGTAAATACATGTAAATAGTACAAAGAACATCTTTATAGTATTTATTGTTGTAAAATTACTGCTTAAAATTTTTACCAGTTCCTACTGACATATTATATGACAATAGTAGTAAGCTATTTTTTATATTGTAGAATAGTTGTAGACTCCTTGATTTAAGATTAAATAAGATATTTTACATAATTAAAGGTAGGTAACTCCTTGCTATAATAATTCCGTTGTTGGTGTATTTGTTTTTTTGGTGGTGATAAATTGAATAGCATGACAGTGACGTAGAATATTTTAAAAGAAACTAAATAGTAAATTTCTGGATATACACAAAAACTTTATTATACTAGATTTAGTTACAGAGTAGAGTTTTTTTTTTTTTTCCTTTTTTTTGTCTTTTTCCGTGTCTGGCAACGGATCGCAACCCTCAGTGTCGCCCCCGTACCGGACCGGGACCAGCAACGGGATCGCAACCCTCGGTGTTGCTCCCGAGCCCGCTCAGCCAGTGAGCGGGAACCGGTCTGTATGTGGGATCCGAACCCTCGGCGGGAGCGCCGCCGCGCTTCCCAAGCAGCGCACTACAGCAGTGCGCCACCAGGCCGGCCCTACAGAGTAGCATTTGGAATAAGATAGATCACTTGTTCCATTCTGAATCACTTGCAATATAACAACAAATTATCAAGTATTCCAGTATTACCAAAGTACATAGCCATAATATGATTTTAACTAAAATTACTCTTTAAATATTAGAGAGTCAAGTATAGTTGTAAGAGAATATTTCAAAATGTCTAGAGATGTTAAAACTAATTATACTTTTTCCAACGAGCCCCATTTTTTAAATTACTTAAATTAATGTAGCTGCTAAAAGCGTGGGTTTTGTACTGTAAATATTTTTCTATCTTATTTAATTAGCACAATATGAAAAGATCTTAGAAAGTATAGAATAGTGCTGTCTAAAAGAAATATGAAAGCCACATACATAATTTAAAATATTCTCATAGCCACATTAAATATATGAAAAGAAACAAATTTTAACAACAGATTTTATTTAACCCACAATATCCAAAATGTTAACATTTCAACATGTAACCAATATAGAAAGATTATTATATTCATACGTTTTTCTCACTGAGTCTTTGAAGTCATTGTACATTTGTTTTATGCTTATAGCACGTCTCAATTGGAGATAGCTGCATTTGAAGAGCTCACTAGTTACATGTGGCTAATGGCTGTGATATTGAACAGCACAGGTATAAAAAAAACCAAAATCCATAAGAAACACATGTGTAAATAAAACTCATTTTAACTAGAGTGGTTCTCTATTTTTTTATGTTTCGTTCGTTTTCTTTACATTCCTACAAGCCTATTCAGTACCACAGGCACCCTATTTCCCCCAATAAATATCTGATTTTTTTTTTTTGGATTATCAGTGGCATCTTTTGTGGTTTTGGCAAAGTGAATTCCCAAGGGCCTGAATTCAAGTTACAGAGTATTAAGTGTCATGATCCAAATCCTGTATGTATACTATCTTAAAGGTCTTTCTGTCATGTGTATCCGTGATCCTTTGTAGAAGTCATATATATATCTTTTTATAGTATTCTTGGATTTTATTTAAACTAGTGTAGTAAATATTGTAATGTAGAGTTCAGATATTAAAATCAAAGTATATAAAAGAGTGATTTTTAGCTTGCTGAATGATGATGGTTGGATATCCTGCTTTAATAAATGTCATAAATAAACTTCTTTGATATTGGTCTGAAATTTCATTTCAAATAAGTTTTATAAACTCCCTTAGGTTAAAATTTGGTTCCAAATGAGTTTTTATATATAACATGATGTTATATAGTTTGAGTTCTAAGAATGTTATAGTTTAGATTTATATAAAACAACCTTTTATCTTGGTAATTACTATTCTACCGAGGGCTCCTATTTTGCTTTTCTTGGTCCAATTGGCAAATTCTATTTATTAGATTTTTTTTAATTTCAAATTTTTGTTGCAATTAGCATTTTGGGAGCAAAGGGGCTATATTGTATCTCCATATAATATTCTAAGTATGTAACATATTGGTCTCTCTAAAACATGAGTTGTATCAACCTTTCCCCACTCCCCATATTTTTGTTTTATACTGAGGATAAGTCTACGTAGATTGGAGGCCGTGCACACTATTTAACTAGATAAAGGATAATGATAAATTTGAGTGTAGAGGTGAAGAAGGCAGCTAACAGGAAGGATGTCGACAGGATGAGGCGCGATCAGAGTAGGAGGTGTTGGCCTCACGCAAAGTTGAGGTGATTGCGGAGTGAGGTGAATTGAGATGGAGGAGAAGAGACAAGAGGCTTTTACAGTGGGAGTGGTGCCAACTCATGTGTCCTCTTTGACAGGTTTTAGTGCTTTTGTACCTTCCAAATAGTCATCATGTTTTAATATTTTTTAACACTTAAACTTCTAAAATCTATTTGGTGGTTTTGAAAGGTACAAATATGTAATTGAAGGATGCTATCCAGATTTCCAAAGTTAATTCTTTGAAACAGAGTAAATAAAGATTATTGTAAGAAAAAGGCTGCAGCTTCTTTTAAACCACTATGTTAGATTTTGATTCTCTCCATTTATTTAAAAACAACAACAACAACAACAAAATTCTGTTTGACCTGAGCAAAACTTTTTACCAAGCTCTTATTTCAAAATGTACAGACACTGGTTTTGATCATTTGGGCAGAGATGAACAATGTAACATTTTGATAGTATATGAGGTACAGATTAAGTGACTCAAAAAAGAAGATTATTTATGAAATGAAAATACAAAAATTAAATATTTCATCAGTTTCTTTAAAACTTTAAGGCATTTATGGTATTCTTAAAGTATTTACCTTTTGCTTCTTAACTAGAATGAATAAGTTTGAAGAGGGACTGTTATAGAACAATCACTTGAAAATTAATTTAGTAATAACAAATATAAAATTTTAAAATTATTTAAGGGAATTTAAAATTATTTAAGGTACTCTCATGGAGAAAGGTGTATTTTAAAAGTGGGTGAAGCTTTTTTAAAGCAACAAATTTATGTGGTTTTCTTGAGCTCTGGATAAAAACTGTACCTTTAAAAGCTAACCATTCAGGGTACAAATTAATGATTATGTAATCACAATTTTAAGTCATTTAACTTTAACTCTAAACTATGTCTACCTTTAGTATTAAAATATATTCAACTTTTATTAGTCTTACTCAGAGTTACCCATGTTAAAATATTTCAATTTTCCTTCCTTTGCTGTTGGTTTTCAAAGACAGCAACAAATTATATTCTTAAAGGTGTTTCTTTCTTTATTAGAGCACTTGCTTTCAAAGAGTGGCGGGGACTGCACTTTTATTCATCAATTCATAGAATGCCAGAGTGAGTACAGAGTATTTTTCACATTAATTTTAATAACGTCAGGGGCTAACATTGAGGAAAAATGAGGATCACAATGTTTGTTATAGTAGAAGAGCACAAAGGGCCATCTTCAGACAGATTTCATACTATTTCTGTTTCTGTCTTTTGAGAAAAATATTTCTGTTGCATTTGCCTTCGCAGATGGAGCTGAGTATTTCATATCAGCCCTCCTGCACCCCCCCAAAAAAGAAAATTTCAAGCTTGTTAATTAAAAATCATTACTGATTAGAGTGCAGGGTTATAACACAAAGGTCAAGGGTTCGGATCTCTATACCAGCCAGCTAACCAAAAAAAAAAAAAAAAAAAAAAAAAAAAATCATTACTGAGATGAAAATAAAATGGAACGTTAAGAACCTAAACTGTGTATTATTAGTGAAGAGATAATAATGACATTAACCTGTTTTATTTTAGTTCTAGTTATATCACAGTTCTGAATTTCGAGGTTCTTAAATTTTTTAGATTAAATGGAGGCACAAAGGCAGTTATTTAGTTTGGACACTCAGTGCTGAAGAAGACATTTGGGCTAGGAGGAGCTCTTTAGAGAAGAAGTAGCAGTAGATTGTCCTACAGTTTGATGTCAGCTACCTACCCTTGGGAAGTTGTACAAAGCTATCTTTAAGAATATTTTAAAGATAGGTTGGCTTTTGAAGTGATTTAGACCTCTGCTGAATTTTTAACAAAAATATGGTGGATTCCTTTTTACTGGAAAATCATGTAGCTGCTTAAATCTATAACAATCACAAGGTTGTAATATTTTCTTGGTCTTGTTTGTGACAAGTAAAGGTCACCATGTGTAGTAAAGGTTTGTTGATGATGTCTATATTTTTTCCTGTCAGGCAAACACATTCTCGGACATTTTTCTTTTCCTGTTCTCTCTCTCTTTGAAATAAGTGGTTTTCTAAATTTTTATGCTCATAATCTCATTTTGTGGGTGCACACCTATGTGGTTCCCCTCCGCCCAACAACCTCAGGAGCACTTGGAGGCCTAAGGGTCACTCTTGGTAATTACAGCAGACACAAATTCAACAACAGATCAAATGTTATACTTCTCAGAGATCCTTCAAGGAAATTTGGAGTTTCACTTAATAATTTTAGAAGAGCTTCTGTTTTTGTCGGTTTTAGATACTGTAATATTAAATGTAAGTTTAACATTACTTTGAGGCAATTTATTTAATAAACACAGCATATTTCTTTTTCCTTTTAAACAGTACTCATAAAGATTAGTGTGCCTAGGGCCGGCCTGGTGGTGCACTGCTACAGTGCGCCGCTTGGGAGCGTGGCGGCGCTCCCCACTGAGGGTTCGGATCCCACATACAGACCGGCCGCTCACTGGCTGAGCGAGGCGTGGGAGCAACACCAAGGGTTGCGATCCCGTTGCCGGTCCCGGTCCGGTACGGGCGCGACACTGAGAGTTGCCATCCGTTGCCGGTCACGAAAAAAGACAAAAAGGGGAAAAAAAAAAAAAAAAAAGATTAGTGTGCCTTTTTGTTACCCTCTCATTATTAAACCTCACTTTTATGGGAAATGGGCACAGGGATTTGGGTCAAAATAACTGGTATTCACTGAAACCAACTATAAGAATATGTAGTCTGAAATACAAATCTTTATTTATTTATTTACTTATTTCCTTTTTGTCTTTTTTTACTGACCGGTAACGGGATCGCAACCCTCGGTGTCGCGCCCGTACCTGGGACCGGCAACGGGATCGCAACCCTTGGTGTTGCGTCCGCACCGCGCTCAGCCAGTGAGCGGGAACCGGTCTCCACATGGGATCCGAACCCTCGGCGGGAGCGCCGCCACACTCCCAAGCGGCGCACTCTCCAGTGCGCCACTGGGCTGGCCCTAAAATACAAATCTTTAGAAGAATAATTTTATATTTGCTTTTATTACATGTGATCATTATTTGATAAGTTATTTTTATTTTGAACTATTGGGATTTATATTTTTACCACAAAGAAATTAGAACAGAGAAGTATCAAAGGAATGTTTTATTGAGTTGTAATTTACATAAGTTCTTTTACTTTGTTCTTATTATTTACTTACTAAAAAAAAGCTTTTTAATTTTAATGTCTAATTTGTTATTGAACATTTCAGTTAAAATAATCTTATAAAATATTTAGCTGCAGTTGTAACACAGAATAATGTTTGTTTTAAACAAAGAACTATTTGGAGATTTTTATTGCATTAACATAGTTATGGGGGAAAATGGACCAAATAAACATTACAAGATAGTGCAGAAGTTATGTAAATTACAGCAAATCCCCTCAGTGGGAATATTAGACAACTAATAAAATGATGTTTATGAGGACTATGTATAGCATGGGAAAATACTAAACATGTGTTAATAGAAGGAAAAATCAGAATATAAAATTTCATTCTTATGTACAAAGGGTGTACCAAAGAACAGAAAAAAAAAAAAATACAAGTATTCCTAGACATCTGAATCCATTTAGTCCGAGTGCAAATAGTGAAAGTTTAGACTATAAGATCAGGTAGCTAGGGAGTGGCCTATTATTGGAATCTGATGTTTCAAGTAGCAAGAGTTTGGTTATTTTGTTTTTATTTTTTTGGTGACTGGCGGGTGGGAGGGATTCCAAACCCTTGATCTTGGTGTTATTAGCACCATGCTCTAACCAATTTAGCTAACCAGCCACCTCAAGAGTTTGGTTATTGATGATTCCAGTTATATATCAAAATTTTATAAATCTGTTTGGTTCCTTAAATTTGAATAACCAGTGTTGGCCAGTTAGCTCAGTTGGTTAGAGTGAAGCCTTGTAACACCAAGATTACAGGTTCAGATCCCTGTATAAGCCAGCTGCCAAAAAATCTGTTTGGTTCCTTAAATTTGAATAACCAGTGTTGGCCAGTTAGCTCAGTTGGTTAGAGTGCAGCCTTGTAACACCAAGATTACAGGTTCAGATCCCTGTATAAGCCAGCTGCCAAAAAAAAAAAAAAACCCTTTAAGAAACCAAACCAAACAAACAAAAAAATTTGGATAGCCAGAGTTGGGATAGTGAGAGGTACCCCTGGTTTGATTTGTTGTTTTATTACTTTATAACAAGTTGCCACTGTAGAAATGGTTGTTTTTAATAAGTATTATCGCAAGCAAGGGAAATTAAGAAAACTTCTTATTCAAGTGAACTTATACTCAAGCATTTAGAAACAACTTTGGATTATTTATTGACAAGCACACAAACTTTTTTGCCATTACTCTCATTGATATGCATCTTGAACTGAGTTATAATAATCTTGATCATGAAGTATATATTTTGTGTGCAATGGTACTTCATATTCTGTTTCCATCTTTTAAAAAGCAAATGTTAAATGCCTAACCTTCATTATTTACTAATGCTTATGTGATGTAAATTCACCTCATGTTTTAAAAATTAGAAAGCAAATATTCACTTCTTATTTTTATGTCTATTTTTAATATATTGACAGATTTTTCAGTTTATATGCACAAATCTGTGAGAACGATTTGGTTGTTGGCTTTGTCCAACAGAAAAGGTGATTTTGTAGCAAATAAATAAGTGGGAACACATTTCAGTTTGTTTTCCTTTTATGGTAAAACTGACTGTGTTTTTAAAAATTCTTTTTTTGGAGAAAAGCTTTTTATCCCAAGCAAAGAAATTGGATTTCGAATAGATTTTAAGTATACTCTCTTGCATAATTCCAAAACTGTAAATACTCTGTATAAAAGAACTTCACCACGTAAAATCTAGAATTAGCAAGTAACTTCAGTAAAACTTGGTAAAAAGCTTTAGCAATATTTTTCTTTTCGGGGATTCAGATGTAAATTTGGTTTAGACAGAGAACTCCACATTCCATGTTCCCTGCAAATTTTAGTTAAGTTTTACTGTATAAACTTAATGGATACATTGAGACTTTTGTGTTCTGCTGAAGATGCTTTCTGAGTTAATAAATTGCGTATCTCTAAATCTGTTTAATACATACTCAAGAACTCTATCACTTGATTAACTTGTACATTGAGTAAAAAGATGAAGGTGGAGAATCTAAGGACATGGACACCTGCCATCACTCTGTCGGCACAGAGTGAAAGACAGACTTCTCTGGACTGCTGCCTGCCCCTTTGATTTCTCTTGCTACTGTCTGTCCTAGGGAGGGCAGAAACATCACTGCTGGGTGCCAGAGAAACTTTCCTCTGAGGTCTACTTTGTAAGGAAAAGAAACTGCCCCCTCCCCCAAAGTCATCCCCCTCTTCTTGATGGAATTAACATGGGCCCAGAAATGAACCTCATGTCTTTGTATTCTTAATCCATGTTTGCTATGGGACTTAACTGTTTTTGTTACTATTATTAGGTAAAAATTTGATCTCTTAATATTTCTTACTGGTTTTTTCCCTGATTTTCAAAAAATTCTCTAACTGCCTACCATTTCTATTTTGAAATTATAGTCACTATCTTTGTATGCTTCTCTCATTCTCTCCTTTTCTGTTAGGGCTTTGCTCTCACATAGAAATTGCCTTATTTGGAGTAAAGCATTGAATTCGTGTTGCTCATGTGCCTGAATGTTTACTTTTCATCATTCTGTGACATCAGCCTCTCTGAACAATCCTGAGTCAGGATTTTTCTGATTACATATTCTACTTGAAACAGGTTTTTTAATTTTGATTATTTCAAACATTTGTCTAAGCCAAAGCAGTTTATTTATGGCAAAAAATAGAAAACACTTGGTGTGTTCTCTGCTCATAGTAAGTTATGTCCCTATTACAGGAGAACTCTGAGTGTAAGCTAGATGATGCTAATTTTGTATTTCTTTTTTCCTAGAGTAGTTCATCCAATTTAGAATATATTGGATGGTTGGTTGGTTGTTTATACCAATTACTTCCCCCGTCAGCCAGTTTTCTTATATTTCTACCAGATTTTCTCCCAGTGTAACTGCACAGATGGTAGTATTAAATTCATGCCAACAGTGTTTTTCTATGTAAACTGTTCCTTTTTTGAAAAGATCTGTTTCTGTATTCTTGAATTCATTCCTTTCATTTTGTTTTCAATCTGTCCTTGAATTCTAAATCCTTTTTCCCTCCTCTTGTCTTTCCTTCTTTTTGTGTTTTAGGACAAATAGCTTCTGGAACTGTTTTTATGAAAAGGCAGAGTATCTTCTGTAGCAAGAATTACTTTAACTTTATTTTGTTGTAGAAACATACAACCATGTGAAAGTCTGTATTAAAATTGGGAGACTCACAGAGCCTTTCCTGTGAGATTCTAAAGCTTTCTTTCTGCTTTGTGAACTATTCTCTGAAGGAAAATAAACTGCTGGCTTGATGTTGAATGCTGATTATAATTTTTTACTCTGATTGCATCTTGATGTTAATTCTAATCTAGTTTCTTTGCCAAATTTGCCTTTAATGACCTTTTAGGTGACTAACTCATTTCCATTCATGATGCTTAGAATTGAGTCAAAGGGGTCTCGATGTGAATCCTGATTCAGTCTCTCACTGGCAGTATGATTCTGGGAAAATTAACCTGTTTAAATCTTGGTTTCCTTGTTTATGAAATGGGATGGTGGTATCTACCTCACAGGATTATTATGAAAATTAATTGAGATCATATTTACTAAGCATTCTAAGTAGTGCCTAGTACATAGAAATACACATTAGCTAATAGGTAGCAAACATATTTGGGCAGTGGGGGGCCATTTGAAAAATTTTTTTGTCAGAGTAACTTGTTTTCCTTCTTTTTATTCCCAGTCACAAGACGACGAAAAGCCAGTTGATCAAGCTTTATCGTTTATGTTAAAGTAATATTTTTCTCACAATCCAGAGATTGTTTTACTTTTTAATTACCAGTATGCATTACATTTTAAAAATTTTGTATCAAGCACATTATTTTGATGTCCTAGTCACAACATTTTTTGAATGAAAACCAATTTTGAGATTTAGAAATATTTTCCAGGTTGGTAATTACAGCAGCAGATTGTCTAGTTCTTTTATATTCACCCACTCCTCTCTTCCATCAGTTTAAGATCTGTAGGCAGCTGACATTAGTATCAGATACTCTGTGCTATTTGAGTTTATCTTCTGCTTTAATGTTTCAATGAGTTTGTATCTGTCAAATGAGAAAAATGGCTCTCTAGCTTTAAGAACTCAATCCATTCTTGGCACATCTGTGCTCACTTTGAATTTCTTTTGAATGCACTGTTTGCATTGTTCCTCAATTTAATTTTGTGCCACATAGTAACATAGTACATAATTTATTTCTGTCAAAAAAGAAATGAATTTGGTTCTCTTCTGTTCAGTCTTTGGCAAGATTTGACAGTTTTTGCAACTCCATCATATGTTTTTTGACTAAACTAAATGCTTAGATGATGGTTCTCAAATGTTGTCAAACTTATACCGTCAGTTGGTTGGTTTCCTACAGAAATGCCTGCATGTATATACCAGGTGCAATTTCAAGAATGTCCATAGCAGCGTTATTCATAGTAGTTCACACTGGAAGCAATCTGAAAGACCTTCAGTAGTCAAATATATGTTGGGTGAAAGAAGCCTGACACGTTTCCTACAGAAATGCCTGCATGTATATACCAGGTGCAATTTCAAGAATGTCCATAGCAGCATTATTCATAGTAGTTCACACTGGAAGCAATCTGAAAGACCTTCAGTAGTCAAATATATGTTGGGTGAAAGAAGCCTGACACAAAAGAGTACATATTGTAGTATTCCATTTATATAAAGTTCAGAACACTAAAATTATATTATTTATTTTGTCATGATATGTGAGTAGTGTGACTATAAAGAAATGTAAGAAATTAAATACATAAAAATCAGGATAGTAGTTACCTTTATGGGGGAGGGAGCAGGGGTTTTGATTGGAAAGGAGAAGGTGGAAGGCTTTAGGGATTGATGAGAAGGTTCTGTCTCTTGGGCTGTGTCACACAGACATTTGCTTTTTTTTTTTTTTTAAAGATGACTGGTACGGGGATCTTAACCCTTGACTTGGTGTTGTCAGCACCACATTCTCCCAAGTGAGCCATGAGTTGGCCCTGACATTAGCTTTTTAAAAGTTTATTAACCTGTACCTTTGTGTTTTATGTTCCTTTTTCTGTGTTAACAGTAAATTAATATGGCTTAAAAATGGGAGAAATGAATAATCATCTCTCTAGAGTATCCCTACAAAAGGAATTTTATTTTATTTTTTTAATTTTTATTGAATCAAAATTGATTGTACATATTTTGGGGGTTCAACATTGAGATATGCTGATCAAATCAATATTACTAGCATATATATTGTTACAAATCATAATTATTCTTTATGCCCCTTGTCCAATCTTTCCCCATCCCCCTCTCCCTCCCCCCTCTAATTACCCTAGATTTCTTCTCTCCTTCTGAAAGAATAATGGTTACTCTGTTGGTTTGTTGCCTAGATGATCTGTCCAATGCTGAGAGGTGTGGTCAAGTCCCCAATATTATCATAGAGCAGACGCTTCTTCTGTCACTCTGAAATGGGCTTTGTGGAGAGAGACGTCCTTTTCTTTATCTCTGCTGGTGACTGTCCTTGTGTCAATGCACTCCAGTGGCTGGCAGGCCATCTGAGTGGCGGTTGTGGTGTCTAGCCGCTTTCACGGCATCCATGGTTATTGTGGTGTCTATGGTGGGCCATTCACATGGAGGTGATGTTTTTGGCATGCTTTGTGCTGGTGGTGTGCCTGGTTGTGGGGAGTGTCCAGTCCCTGGATCCATGCCTTGAGTCCCTGGGCAGGCCCCGAGGCACTGCAGTGTGCCTGGCTGAGGGGGAAGGGAGGTCCAGTCTCTGGCTCCATGTCCTGGGCCCCTGGGCAGGGCCCTGAGATGCTGGTGGTGTGCCTGGTTGTGGGCAGGGGGGGGTCTGGTCCCTGGGAGGCCCCGAGGTGCTGTGCAGTATGCCTGGTTGTGGGAAGGGGGTCTGGTCTCCTTTTCTATGCCTTGGGTCCCCAGGTGGGCCCTGAGGCACTAGTGTAGTGTACCTGGTTGTAGGAGGGGAGTCCAGTCCCCTTCTCCATGCCTCAGGTCCCCCAGCAGTCCCCGAGGCGCTGGCACAGTGTGCCTGGTTGTGGGAGGGGGGCCCAGTCTCCTTCTCCATGCCTCGGGTCCTCAGGGGGGCCCTGAGATGCTGGCAGTATGCCTGAAGGTGGAAGTGCAGTCTGGTCCCCTCCTCGTGTTCCCAGGCAGGCCCCAAGGCACTGGTGGTGTGCCTGGGCCGGAACTAATGTTTTGTCCTTTGCTTACTTCTAAAACAGGGGAACTTCCTGTTGGAACCAGTACTTGAGCTGTGTTGTTGAGCTAAATTGCTACTCTGCTGCTATTTCCCTAAGGAAGTCTTTTTGTGAAGCTCAGGGTTTAATGGTTGACCTTATAGGTACTTCCAGCTCTCCAGGGACCTGCTGCACCTGGGTTATGTATAAACTCTGATCTGGACCTGAGTTTTATCATCAAACGGCACCCCATGCAATTCTGCATTCTCGACCAGTCTCCTCTGAGTGGTCCTGTGCTGACTGGGGGGTGGATCGGCTGCCCTTGCTGTGTCCCAGTGTTCTCCCAGTGGGCCTGTCTCCCCCACCGCCCATGCTCCAAACACTTCCCATGTGGTGGGCCCTGTGCCAGTCCCTTGTGATGACCCACTGGCCTCTGAGTGGCTCACTTTTTTTTTTAGCTGTTATGGCTCCTCACTCCTGCACAGGTCCACAGGAACCCTATTAGTGGTCTTGCTGTCCTGAGGGCCACCAAGGCCCTCTTCTCCCCTGCCACCTCCAAGTAACTCCATCTGAAGGGTGCAGCTGTGCCTTCTACTGCCTCCTGCTCCATGCGCTCAGCAGCTTGAGCTTTAAAGCGGCCACTGCCTGAAATGCTCAGCAGTTTTTTTCTTTCTTTCATCATGGTTTCTCCCGCCTTCATGAATTCTGTAGGTCTTTCCTCCTCTTCCCCTGAGCTCTTGTGGCCCCAGCTTTGCTGATGTTACATTTTTACAGTTGTAAATTGGTTGATTTGTGGGAGAGAGTGACACTGGGTACTGTCTATTCTGCCATCTTGACCGGAAGTCAAAAAAGGGAATTTTTAAAAAGAAAGAAAGCTCTATATCTTTCAGTTGTGCCAAGGCACATAACTCTTTCAGGACCTGTGGGTATCATTCTATGAAGGTTCTCTTTTTGTGTCTCTGTGGCAGTAGATGCAGAGCTCTCAGGTTTCACCTCTTTTGATAATTTGTGTAACACTAGTGACTTAAAACATAGAGGTCTCCACCCCAAGTTTGATACTCAATGGTTAGAGACTTTTAAAAATGATATGTTTTTTCTTTATACTTATAGGCCACTAGTGATTACAGGCCAGATTTGATAATATAACCTTAAATAATTTCAGTAGTGATAATAATAGTAGCTAATTATTCTTTAGCACTTATATATCAGTACTGTTCAAAACTATATATGTATGTGTATGTATATATATAGATTATCTAATCCTTAGTTTTTTAGGATGAGGAAAGTATTCAAATAATTTTTTCAAGTGTGATCCCTTTAAAAATAGATGCTCAATTCACTAATTCATCAATATTAATTAAATATCTACTATGCATGTACTGGGCATTATTTTAGCTTTGGGGTTATAGAGGTGAATAAAACAAAGAAATCTTTGCCTTCAGGGAATCTACATTCTCTTGAGGAGAGGAAAAACTAATAATATGTTAGGTAGTGATAAGTCTACTGAAGAAAAATGGAAGAACATAAGAGGATAGGTAGTGACAAAGGTAGTATGTGGTTGAACAGAGATGGGACTAAGCTGAGTGGGTTATGCATGTATCTGGAGAAAGTGTGCAAGGCCGAGAGAAACCATGTGAAAACCCATGACTGAAACTGGAGTTTTAGAACAACACAAACGCCTTTTTAAATAAAAGGCCAGGTAGTAAATATTTTAGACTTTGCAAGCTGAAAGTCTATTGCTACTACTCAGCTCTGCCATTATAGACATTATGTAAATGAATGAATTTGGCTGTGTTCCCATAAAATATTATTAACTAAATAGCCAGCAGGTTGGATTTGGCCCTGTGGGGCTGTAGTTGACTGACTCCTGAGGTAGAGCCTATGGACCTCATAGGTCATGGTAGGGACTGCAGATTTTGTTCTAAGGACGAGAGTTTTGAGCAATAAATTACAATCTGATGTATGTTTATAGTTTTTAAAACATGTTGGTACTTAGAGCTTCAGCATGCTGGAGAAAGATTAGAATCGCTTTCAAAGTCAGTGTTTATACCATTTTATTATTTGCTATGTTTATGTAACACATTTGTGGACATCTGATATGTGTCAGAATTGTGTCGGGAATTAAATTATTAATAGATACCTCCCTACTTTCACCAGACCCTAAATTCCTAGATCTGTCACATTTATCTTGGTAATCCCAAGGGAGTACCTAGTACTGTGCCTGGTGCATAGTAAATATTTGAAGAAATGCATATATTCCATCAAGGAGCTCATAGTATGTTGGGGAAGTTAGACAATGGGTGGTTGCAATATACCTTAATAGAGATATGTATGAAAAGCTGTGGCAACTCAGGAGAGATACCAAACCCATTTAGGAGTAATGTGGAGAACATAAATTCAGTTTTAGACATGTTGAGATTAAGTCCTAGTGGAATTTCTGGGTGAAGATGTTTGGAAAGTAGTTGGGCAATAGAGTCCTAAGGACTAAGAGAGAGCACTAGACTTGATATCAAGTTTAGAAATTCTTCAAGAGTAGCAAATAGTCAAAGCCATTAAAAAGAATTAATGTTGACAGAAATCTTGAAGACTAAAACACATACTTAGATTATACTCAGAGGGAGGGAAAGACAATGAAAAGCTAAAAATGAAGGAATGAGCAAGCACATAGAAATAGGAATGGGTAGTATCCTAGAAATCAAACGAGTAGAGTGTCAAAAGGGAAGCAGTAAACTTTCAGTTAAATATGGTGAATGGACCCATTCATAATAGATTATAAAAGGCTTAAGGAACAAGGACGAAGAGAATGGGAAAGAAGACCACAGCAGATAATAGACATAAACAAGATTTTGGAAGATGTGAAACAGTGGTAAAAGATTTGGGCTTCCACTTTCTCTTTTCTAAAGGCCTGAAGAGGGTGAAAAAAGCCAAGAAAAAGAAAGTTAAAGCTGTGGCTTAGGTATTAGAAGCACTTAGTACCTCCCAGGCAGGGCAGAAGCACGTGGTGGTGCTGAAAGCAGGATTAAAATTTGTTATAAGGAATGGTTTGAATCTCATTTTTTCTTCCTTCTGGCCATGCAGACAGACAAGTGTCTCTTTACTGGCACAAAAAGACTGAAGATTTGTTCTCTGGAGGCTAAAACAGAGAGTCTCTAGACTGGAGTATGGCTGAGGGTGGGTGTGAGCTTCTTACTGGAAAAAAAAAAAAAGGTGGAAGCAGTAAATGACAGTCTGTATACTGAATCAGAGTGCCTGTCACTGGGTTTATACTCCGCAGAAAGGCGTTTACAGTATTCTACTCCAAAGAAACTGATTAGACAAGAGAGAAAACACTGGTACTGACATTTGAAGGTCTTCCAACATACTGCCATTTGTGTGGCCCAGCAGGTAACAGGCCCTGCACATGCATATAGAACTTTGTCAGCTTTTTATTGCCAAGATCACCATACTTTTGAAGAAATTCTCATTTGAGAAAGACAGAGATCAGAACAAAAGACAAATGGAAAATGTGACTAGGGAAGAAACAGGAAAAATGTAAGAAACAGAGAAAACTTTTTTTTAAAGGTATAATTCTTCAGAAAGAGATGTTTCATGGATAAGACAAGGTAAAGATTGTATTTTTCAAAAAGAGCAAAGTGCAAGTAGAATTTTTGAAAACTGAAAAAATAACAATTTAAAAAAAAAATCAGTAGAAGGATTAGAAGAGAAAATAGAGGAAATATTCCAGAAAATATAACAAAAAGGCAAGATTTGTTTTTTTAAATAAAAGAGGGAGAATTTAAGAAAATTAGGGAATTAATCTTGGAGATTCTAACTTCTGAATAATGAGTTCCAGAGGTGGGGGAAGGGGAGAGTGGGAGAAGAGAGAGAGGGAGAAAATAGAAGAGAAGAATTTATCAGTTCAAATGAATACAAGATAATTCCCCAGAATTGAAAGATAGCTTATAAACTTAAAAAATACACTGAGTGTTGAGCACAATGTATTTTAAACATACTGAGCAAAGCAAAATAAGTAACATGTATTATTTCACTTATATGAAATATCCAGAAAAGGTAAATTCATAGAGACAGAAAGCAGATGAGTGACTGCCAGGGACTGGAGAGAGGGGGTATGGGGAGTTAGTGCCTAATGGGTATGGGTTTTCTTTTGGGTGATGAAAATGTTTTGGAACTATATAGAGATGGGGGTTGTACAACATTGTAAATGTACTAAATGCCACTGAATTGTTCATTTTAAAATGGTTATTTTATGTGAATTTCACCTCAGTGAAGGAAAAAAGTGAAGGAAAAAAGACCACACTCCAAAGAATATGAAATTTAAGAAAACCAGGCATAAAGAAAAAATTCTGAAAACTTCTAGAGAGAAACAAAGTGCCTCATACTGTGTTAGTCAGAATAAGCTAAATTATAGTATAGCAATAAATAAACCATGAAATCTTAATGGCTTAATTCAACAAACATTTGTTTCACTCATGCTAGATGTCCATGGTAGGGGAGAACACCTTGCTCCACATTGTCACTTGGGGATCTAGGTTGATGGAGTCTTTACCATCTTATGATGTTGCCATCTCAACACACAGTTTCTAGAGTTACTGCAGGGGGGGTGTGAAGAGGTATAGATTTGGTATAGGTTTCTTGGAATAGGTTTCTTTAGGTATTAAAGATTTGTTGCGATCACTCTGTCTCCTGCTCTCTCTCAAATGCTTTGATTTTTGGCTAGTGTCAGTTTAGTGGACTTTCCTCAATGCAAGGGAGTCGGGATGTACAGTGCACCCAGGTGCCCAGAAAGGACAGACAAGCCAAGTATTGCTGAGCACAAGAGTCTCTACCATGCATACTGAGGAACCAGGAGTCAGACTATCATTACACTCACCTTCGAGTTAGAACCAAGAAGATAGTGAAACAATGCTTTCAAAATTCTGAAGGAAAATTATTTCCTGTAGAATTGTATTTCTAGTCAAACTGTCAGTCACTAACATCTTCAGAGGAACAGAGTCACAAAATTTACCTTCTGTCCATCCCTTTTTGAGAAATTATCAGAGGATGTGTTATATTTAAAAAAAAAAAAAAAAGAAATAGGAAGAGGAAGATTTAGAATCTAGAAGCAGAGGATTTTGCACAGGATACAGCTCAGACTGGAGCAGGAAGATTAAAGGACTGGGGAAAGGGAGGGATGGGGATATACAATGTGATAGATTACCTGGTATATTTGATAGTATTGAGAGTTTTATTGTTCTCTGAGAACTTGGGCTGTGTTTGAGATAGATATATAAAAAATTAGTAAAACAAAACATGAGGCATTATAAACTCCAAATATACTAAATGTTGTATAAGAAGGGAAATATAATCATAGTATGACTCACACATAATAGTCAATATAAATACATGTCAAAATGTAACTCTTATGAGGATGATAATAGAATATGAAGGCTTAATCATGTATAAGAGATTTTCAATAAATAATGTGTAAAATGGAAAAAAATTAGCATATTAGAAATATAAATGTAAATACCAGAAGAAATGGCTAAAAGTTAAAAGTTGTTGCTTGTAAGAAATGGATTTCAGGAATGGAATGGAGTAGGACAGAAGACGGGTAGGATAGCTTCCACTGTACATCTTGTAGGACTAATTCCTTTTAGAATTTTCTGAATCTGTTACTTTGTCTTTTTGTTTTTGAGAAGGCAGGGACTAACAGTGCCATATACTACAAAGAGCCTATAAGAAATGAAAATTATGAAAATGAGTTATGGACTTTTGCAGACAGGAGGTTGTAATGATTTTGGAACAGTTGATGGTTGAGTGGTAGTTGTGGACCAAATTGCAGTTGGTTAAAGAGAACAAGAATAGAAAAATTAGTTCACATACTACAAAAGAATAAATTGAAGGAGACCAGCTGATTAAATAGGGGACATACAGAATAGATATATTACCCTCAGTGAAATGCAGAATATGAAAATATGACTTTAAATAAATTATAAAGTTATATTATACTTTTACAGAGAATCTCTTATGAAACAAAACAAAAATTTTTTTATTTCTTTGAATAGTTAGCTCTTCTAAAATGATTCATTTTACTGGAATATATCATGTAGGTATCTGCTGAATTGTATCAGGGAAAAGTAAACTATCGATATAACAGAATTTTTATTATTTCTTTATTTAAGTAAAATACCTTCTCAGAATTTTTAAAATTTCAACTTAATATCTTTGATTTAAAGAGGTTTACTTTGATTGTTTCTTTTGAGACTTTTGTTAAAAATTCTAGCTTTTTAAAAATAAGGTGAAATTCAATTAAAATAAAAGGCAAATTGTCTGCTCCCAGTTTTCTGCATTAATCTAATTGCTCTATCATAGTTTGAGTTCTCTTAGTTCCCCTTCCAAGTTCAATTTTTTGTTCAAGCTTGGTCATAGGAGTAATGTTATCATCTTTAAATTTGGTCATGGAATGTGTTACACTGCCCCGCTCAGGGAAAGGCTGCTTGGTTTGGGCTTGGATAGTAACGTTTATTTTCTTTGGCAGAGAAGCTGATCGTTGAGGGGCATCTAACCAAAGTGGTAGAAGAAACAAAGCTTTCAAAAGGTTTGTTTTCTGGTTTTTCTGTGGCTCTTTTAGATAATGAAGGTTAGTGTACATTTTCAAGATCATAGTATTTTAACCATTAGTTTATTTCTTACAGCTCTCAAAATGGCAATTCAGTAACAGTAGCAAATAATATGTAAAATAATTGGGCTTCTGTTTTAAAAAGGATATTGTAATTGGAAAGTTTCTTTGAAAGTTAATGCTTGGTATAAGTTTCTTTAGGTATTAAAGATTTGTTGCAATAACTCTGTGTTACTTCCAGTATTATTTCAGCTTTGATCTCAAAATATTAATTAAATACAATGTGAATTTTTTATGATACAACTTAATGTGTTTCATTTTGTGGGTTACTGTATCTTTAAAATTTATTATGATATTTAATATTAATTTTTGGCATCTGTTTGATTTAAACATAATGAATTTGTGAATGTAGAATTTTCTTGTATTTTATAATTAACAGTACAATAATTACCCAAAGTAGTTATTGAGTTATTGTCCAACTTACAGAGAAAAGTAAGTTTTAAAACATCATATTGTTGATTCACTTTTATACATAGGCAATTAAGTTAGGCAAATAAATTTGGTGGGAAGTGCTCATTATTGTAGTGGAACTTTAATGAAACTATGACAGTATAAAATTTAAAACCAGATTCACAATCCTTTTGGTTAATTAAAACAATAAGTGATAAAAGTTTGGAATACTTAATTTTAGTACATTCTGATTTATTAAAGTAGATGAATTCACTTGGCTTTTTAAAATATTTTAAAGGATGGTATTATTTCAAATGTCTGATGTTGGCTTACATTCTGAATTTCATGCACGGCAGATACCATATTTGGGGAAAGAATGCATAGAATATGCATCACTAATATTGTTCTGGCAAACAGGCATTGAGTTTCAGAACAGTGACTTATTTTTAGCACAGATGGCAATTTACTTCATCTTATTAAAGTGAGATGAGAACAGACTTTAAAATAGCTTTTACTTCACCACCTAAATACCTATTCAGATTAGTTGGTTGAATAGCTAGTACTTTGATAGGGAAGGTAGAGCCTTAGGGAAAAAAAAAATCAGTGCTGCTGCTTTATTTAGAGAAAATAATCTTGCTACCTTAGTGCTTCTATTTTAATGCATTCTGAATTAGAATGTATTTGCTTGAAATTATATGGTGTCATTATTGGAAAAGATTTGTGCAATATTACCGACTTTCTTTTTAAACCTGGCTATAAAATATATATTGAAAGTTTTAAAGAACATGCTTTTTGATCCAGCAATTCCACTTAGGGGTTTTTATCTTAAGGAACAAATTGGACAAATGTACAAGGGTGTTTTGTTTCAGTGTTGTTTCAAAAGCAACAAGAGGAAAACACAAATGTCCAATAATAGAGGTATTTATTATATAAGTTATGGCAAATAAGTCCATGTAAGTGAATAAAATCCATCCTTTGAGAGTGATAATACTGGTTTTATATACCCAGGGACTTTTCTATCTTTAGTCAGCATTTTACTAATACTTCCCATAGTTAACATGCAAAGTATGCTAATCCTTGTAATAAACTAGATGGCTGAAATAAATTACATTTTAGATGTTTTAAATCTGGCTATAAAGTATTTTCTTTTGGTTTGGCTAAATTATCTTTTTTTAAGTGCTTTCATTGGTGATGTTTTTGGTGGAATTTTCTTTCTTTGCATTAAAAATATCAGTTGCCTGAAATTGAGAATTATCAGCTGACACCAGTCTTAGTAGTCTTAGTATTTCCACTACAGGTTTCATCTAATTCAAAATGTAATCATAAATGGCATATGCTTTCTGTTTAAGCCCTAACTTAACTTGCAGTCATTACATGTCTACAATAGTTTGGGGAGTGAGAGTAGAAAGAATATATAACCAGTAAGAGATTTACCATTTGTCTGATGTGAAAAAAAAAAAAAAGAATATGAGTAGGTAATTCTACCACTAATTAGCTATGTGTCCTCAGGCAAGTTACTTCACCTCTTTAAACCTCAGTTTCCTCATTTGTAAAATGAGATTGACAAAATGTAACTTGTAGGGTTACTGTGGGAATTTAATGAAATACTGCTTATAAAGCAGGAAGCACCTTATGTTCTCATGTTCAAATGTTAGTTCTTTCCCCTTCTTGATCCTTAACTTTGCTTTCTTTCCAAGTAATGGTTCCAGTAGTATAAGAAATGGTCTATGGACAGTATGTTTGTTTGGCCCATCCATAGTTATGTCTACTCGAAGATATAGTGAAATAGTTACCTTGTTGTAGGCTTCCCAGTTTGGAAACAATTTTAGTATTAATATTGGTAGCTATTCTTTCATTTCCTTTTATGAGGGTACTTCAAAAAGTTTATGGAACTTTTGGAATTAAATGGTATGGAATGGAATTAAACTGTAATATGAATCTTTCCATGAACTTTTTGAGGACCCCTCATATATACTATTGATATGTATCTTAATGATTAAGTACTGCAGAGAAAATCAATTGGTAATGAATTTTTAGTACTAGAAAGTCAGGTGCTGCTTCATAACTGAACAATAGATGTTTTGAAAAAAAGGAGATACTCTACCATTTATTTGTTGTGTCCTGTGTCTCATTCTTGAATAGATTTGGTTTGCCTTCATATAATAACTGTAGTATCAGAACACAACAATGATGGATCACAACTGGACTTGCTAAAAAAAACTTGCCTTCTAATTCTAAGTAGATGTGCACCTTCAATTAATTTTTTATCTTTTGAGTACCTGTTATGTACTAGGCACTGTTCTGTGCACTGGGAGTGTAGCAGGTAATGAAATAGACAAAACTCCCTGTTCTCATAGAGCTTACATTCTAGTGAGATGTTGATGGAAGATTTGGCTCCATCTTTAAGGCAGTTTTAGCTTCGTGGCTAATACTCTAAATATAGAATAAAAGTTCCTTTTAAGCCAGAAGAATACTTTTGAAAATACACTCCTCTTTCTTTACTTCAATATCTTGATTATAAAATTGCCAAAAATATTAAAATTTTAATATTTAGGGAGAGTCATTTTTCTGTTTTGCTTTTTGTTCCACCAGAGTGGTTCTTTTTCTATCCATATTTAGAGATTAGATGTATTTTCCTGTTTTATTTGAGACTGTAAGTTTGTGATCAAAACTAGAACATTCAGAAATGTCTGATTATAGCACACTATGAATGTTACAGAGGTCACAGATTAGATTCCCATGGGCCTCCATGGTCAGTGACTTCACTTCTAATCTAAGCTTCCAGTCTCTCAGAAGTTAGCCTTTGACTACAAATGGCAGTCAGAAAAGAAGCAAAAGACTTCTTTCAATTCATCACCCATTTCATGAGTTAAACCACAAATTCTAGAAATATTCTTATATGCAATAGCTTCAACAAGTTATATATATATTTTTAATTTTTATTATTATTAGCATATTCTTACAAATTGTGATAATTCTTATGCCCTTTACCCAACCTACAAACCCCTCCTTCCCCCCCACCCCACCATCTATAATATACTTAGGTTTCTCTCCTTCTGAAAGTTCAGTGTATTGTTGTGGTCTTTTCTTTCCTTCATTCCTTCTTTCCTCCCTCCCTCTGCCTCTCCCTCCTTTCCTAGCAGCCAGTTATGAGTGAGAACATGTGGTGTTTCTCTTTCTTTGTCTGGCTTATTTCACTTAACATAATTTTCTCCAGACTCATGCATGTTGCTGCAAATGACATAATTTCATTCTTTTTAATGGCTGAGTAATATTCTATTGTGTATATATATATATATATACACATCATTTTCCTTATCTAGGCGTCCGTTGATGGACAATTGGGTTGGTTCCATATTTTGGCTGTTGTAAATAGAGCTGCAATGAACATGGGAGTGTATGTATCCCTTTGACATGATGATTTCCATTCCTTTGGATATATACCCAGGAGTGGGATTGCTGAATCATATGGTATTTCTATCTGTAGTTGTTTGAGGAACCTCCATACTGTTTTCCATAGTGGCTGTGTTAATTTACAGTCCCACCAACAGTTTAGAAGAGTTACTCCTTCCCCGCATCCTCACCAGCCTTTGTTATTCTGTCTTTTTAATAATGAACAGTATAACTGGAGTGAGATGATATCTCAGTGTGGTTTTGATTTGCATTCCTCTGATGATTAGTGCTGCTGCGCATTTTTTCATGTCCCTGTTGGCCATTTGTATATCTTCTTTTGAAAAATGTCTGTTCATCTCCTTTGCCCATTTTTTAATTGAATTATTTGTTTTTTTACTGTATAGTTTGAGTTCTTTGTATATTCTGGATACTAATCCCTTGCCAGATGTATAGTTTGAAACAAGTTATATTATAATATATCAAATATTTTAACAGTAATGGTTTTAGATATGGTTCCAATTTCATTCAAAATGGGAAAATCTCATAACTTAGTTGATTATAAAACAATATATATTCATTACAAAATTTTCAAACAACATATGACTATGTGAAGTTAGATAATGAAAGTCTGGCATGTTCCTATCTTCAGAAATAAATATTGATATCTCTGTTGTAGATCCTTTCAGACCTTGAATAAATATAAGCAACTAAAAATTTATAGCTAAATGTATAATTATTTTTGGTCTGCATGTGGTCATATTATACATAGTGCTCTTTAAAGACTTAATTTTTACTTAATAGTAGTAAGAATATCTTGAATATTTTCCATTTCATAATATATACATTTAATTTTCCCATAATGAACAGTGCTGCAGTGAGCATCCTTATGTATACCACATATAGTCTATTATTCCTTAGGTAAGGTACTAGAAATGGATATGCACATTTCTTTTTCTTTTTTTTTTCTAAAAGATGACTGGTAAGGGATCTTAACCCTTGACTTGGTGTTGTCAGCACCACGCTCTCCCAAGTGAGCTAACCAGCCATCCCTATATGGGATCCGAACCTGTGGCCTTGGTGTTATCAGCACCACACTCTCCCGAGTGAGCCACGGGCCGGCCCGGATATGCACATTTCAAGTTTTGATACATATTGCCACAAACAGTAAAGTCACATGCATGACATTATAAAAAATAATCATATGCTTAGTGAATTCATAATCTCACTAAGGAAATAAGATATATACACACAGAGAGAATGATATAGAGCATGATTTATTGCAAAATAAATAAGAGAAAATGCTATAAAAAGGAGCAACAAGCTGGAGAAATAAAGACTTCCTTAGAGGTGATGGGGCTTAAGCTGTATCTTACAGAGTGAATAGACAAAGGATAGAGAATGGCCGTTGAGGTTAGGGAAATATCAACTCAAGCAAAGAATTTCAGGCCATAATGAGCTGGCATGCCCCAAGCCTCATGAAAAGCTGGCATGACTGAAGTAGAGCTCCTATGGGAATTAATGCAGAGATCAGATTATGGCTAAATTCTGCCATGTAAAACTTGGCTGAGACCTTGTAAGAGAATGGGGAGATGCTGTAGGATTTTGGTCAGAGAAATAACCTTCTCTGTAAATGCTATCCTAAAGAATGCCATAGTATTTACAGATGTGACCTTACCAATGAAGATCTGGGACTAATTAATTCCCAGTCATCATTAATAAACCGGTAGGCCTATACTTAGGATTTTTAAGGGCAATTAATTGAAAACTATGCCTAGGATGTCTACATTGGATAAGGCAGAACACCTCCTGCAAATAATTTCAAAACTTTTCGGAAAGTTTTTTTCTCAGTGTGTTTAGGTACAGTTATATTTTCTTTGTTTATTTTATTTTTGGCAGCTGGCCAATATGGGGATCCAAACCCTTGACCTTGGTGCTTGGTGTTATCAGCACCACACTCTAGTCAAGTGAGCTAACTGGCCAGCCCAACAGTTATATTTTCTTTAGAAACGAGAGCTGTTAATTTTCCTATTTTAAATGGTGCTTTTATAACAAATAATTGTTATTTTTTAAATAGTTTTATTATATGAATAGAAGTATTACTAAGGTAGCCTACTAGCTAGTGTTTTTCTGTAATAGAGCCTTTTCTTTCATCATCTTCATACAATGTCCACATTGTCCTGGGAATTTTGCTATATTTGTGGCAGTTCTCTGAATACTTTAGCAAAGCTTGCTTCATTTTTGTTTCCAGTTGGCAAGTGGACAGCCTTGAACAAAAGCCCCAGCCCTCTGTACAGCAGACATGATCCACATTATAATTTAATATGAGCTACGTGTAACAACCAGCATTCCATTTTGGACAAGGGTGGTGAAGAAGTAAGAGATTCAGTGACCTCAGTTAATTTTAAAAGTGTTTTTGCTTACCAGTAGATTTTGAGCATTCATAGCCTGAAGCAGTCTTATTGGTATAAGATATTAAATTGTAATGCAAATTTACTTTAATTTTTTTCATGATAGAAAACCAGGCAAAAGCAAAGGAATCTGATTTATCAGATACTCTGAGTCCAAGCAAGGAAAAAAGCAGTGACGATACTACAGGTGAGTTTTAACCTAATGTCTACAAATCTGCAGATGTTATTGGCAGTTTGGGTATATAGGTTGATGTGGGTGGAGATTTAAAAGTTTGTATTTGGGGAAAAAGCAATACTCCCATTTATTGACAATCCCTTAAATCTTAGATATTTTTTAAAAACTACTTTTAAGTATCCAAAAGTACAATAGCTGTATAAATTCCAATTATTTATTTTGATAAAGATAGCTTGCTAATAGGTCTGAGTACTGTCTGTAATTATCTTTATTTTCCCCTTCCGTAGACGCCCAAATGGATGAGCAAGACCTAAATGAACCTTTTGCTAAAGTGTCTCTATTAAAAGGTACCTTAACATGTTTTAATTACATTTTAAACCAGGGCATCAGATTCACCCTTTGTCACAAAATCTGTCCCATGTATTATGTAAAGTTTTATGTTTTAGTTAGCAGATTAAGATAGGTTCTGTAAAGTAGCAGGAACTGAAATATGAAGTGTTGGTGGGTACCCTGTGCTTCAAACAAAAATATTTAAATTGCGGAATAATTTGGATCAATCCAGATTACGAAGGACTAAATGGTAAGCAGTAGAATATGAAATGTAGCTGTGTTGTTTACACTTTTAACTTAATTAGGATAAGGTGAAAATGTTAACAGAGTAAACAGGCAACTTTTTCAAGAAAGTTATCATATAGTAGCAGTTGTAAATTTCCTTCTAGAAATTTTGGGCTGAGAAATTTTAGGTGGGGCCTAAGATAAGCAATGCTTGTAATGAACTCTTTTACTTATCTCACCTCTAAATAGAAACTACATTTATTTCTTGTTATTTTCTTGTTTAGAATAAAGTGGGTAGGAAATAAGTCAGCAAATAACTGGCTGGTTAGCTCAGTTGGTTAGAGTATGGTGCTGTTAACACCAGAGTCCAGGGTTCAATTCCTGTACTGGCCAGCTGCAAAAAATAAATAAATAAATAAATAACGTTAAGTATTAAAGTGTTTTTAAAATAAAGTGCCGTGGTGATAAAGCTTGTTGATAAATTTGTGATTGTCAGCATTTAATCTCTTTTGTTTGCCTTATTGTACACAAGAAAAGTTGACGTATAAATTCAGACCAGTGGATTAAACATGTTGGTAGTGGTGAACTGACACTAAGCAATTCTCTGTAATCAGAGAAACAGTAGCAGTCTGTGGAAGTTTCTCTTTGTAGACGAGCATATTGTTCTGGCTGGGCTATTAAGGGGTCTCCCAGTCCAGTCCCTGAGCTTTGGGATTATATAAGGAAGGAGGCCCTATTTTCGCCCTGTATGACCCTCCTGCTTGCCTAGTTGTACAGCGATGGGGGATGGGGAGAGATTACTCAGATTCTGTCAGGCCTTTGTAGACGAGCATATTGTTCTGGCTGGGCTATTAAGGGGTCTCCCAGTCCAGTCCCTGAACTTTGGGATTATATAAGGAAGGAGGCCCTATTTTCGCCCTGTATGACCCTGCTGCTTGCCTAGTTGTACAGCGATGGGGGATGGGGAGAGATTACTCAGATTCTGTCAGGCTTCTTTAGTGTGAACATCCTGGCTTTCTGTTTTCCTCCCAATGGATACTGAAAATTGCATGGCTCTTTGAGCCAACTTTGATTGAGTTCCATAATTAGGGAGTTCCTGAGGATTGCTGGTCCAGGCAGCCAGTTGCCAATTTGTCCTTAAGTGTGATCGTAGTTTCCAGCACTCTTACTGGTCTGTACTCTTCTTAGGTGACCTTTGGTGTTGATAAGGCATGCTTTTTTCTAGTGTCATAATAATAAATATAAGTTAATATTTGTACAGTTCAGAAATCTCATTCTCCCAGAAATACAATACCATTATTGTATAAAATATTACTATACTGAAGAAATGACACAACATGTGAGCCGTTATGGGAACATAGAGAAACAAGAAGGGAGGTGAATGAGTGATGAACATCCCTTGTAAAAAGTAGCTGTTCTTATGATCTTTTATACTACAGAAATCCCCAGAAATCTTTTCAGCAGCCAAGTTCAGATTGACTTATAAGTAGCATTTATGATTGTGTTAATTGTATTCAAATATTATTAGTGCTTTTGTGATTTTATTTGTCTGTTTTAGATTTGATTTTTATCCCATTACGTACCTCAATGCCAGGTATTCAGTAAAACTCAGATATTTGATGAATGAATTAATAATAGACTTTTTACATCAAAGTTGTAAAGCCACAAGAGCATTAGGAAAATAACACTCTAGCTACAAAGCTAAGAGTCAAAGATCTCTGGGTTTTATCTTACCTTTGCTATTTATTTGTAATATGTCCTTGGGCAAATTGCTTAACCCCTCTGTGCTTCAGGGTTTTTTTTCATTTATTAGATTGGGGAAAACCAACTTCATAGATTATTGTGATTAAATGAAACAATGCATGTGGACCATTTACTATGGTGTTGAGAACATAACCTGTTAACCACTATAATGAAGATGCTGATAATGATGATGATGATTGATAAAAGCAGACCTATTTGTTAAGAACTCTGAGCAACTCTTCATTAATTGAATAAAATTGTGGGGTTTAAAAACATTGCCTACTTTATTTTTTAGGAAACAGCAGTTTTGGGTGATGGATCTTTTTCAATTAATAATGCATTTATGTGTGTGTTTGTTACTTTGCCAGATGTCAGGAAATTTTTTTTTTTTTGTCTTTTGTCTTTTTCCGTGTCTGGCAACGGATCGCAACCCTCAGTGTTGCCCCCGTACCGGACCGGGGACCGGCAACGGGAT
>NW_007728824.1:217078-222401 GCF_000696425.1 Galeopterus variegatus
GCTCGGCGAGTGGGGGGGACCCGGTCTGTATGTGGGATCCGAACCCTCGGGCGGGAGCGCCGCCGTGCTTCCCAAGCGGCGCACTATCCAGTGCGCCACCGGGCCGGCCCCAGGAAATTTTTTTTTTAATCATAGGAAGTCTAAGCAATATCTGTAAAAGTACCCACAGTGTAGCCTGGGGAGTCAGACTCAAGGAAGAGGGAATGAAAGAGAAAGATGTGGGAGAGAAAGAGACTGGAAAATACGGATGTATGTGGGAGCGGGGGTGGATGTGCAAATGCTCCTAGTAATTGCTTCAGGTGCCATCGATGAAGATGGGCCAGATTCCCTGACCTGCCTTAGATTTAAGGTGACAAAAGCCCAAAACTTTTCTTATGTTTCTGTGTGATTGCCAGCTTTTAATAATGAAGTAGTGTCTTTATGAACACCTATTGAAAGATTTTGCAGCTTGAGTTTAAGAACAGACTATGAAGTCGGTCAATGAATATAAAGAAAAATCACCCAGTTAGAAGTAGGCATATTTGAGAAGAGTCTCCAAGAAATAATCACCATAGCCCTAAATGATGATTGTTTTCTTTCGTAAGTTTTATAAATTCTTGAAAATGATGTATTCACCGATACTTACTAGAAACATTTGGATTATGCTTTATTATGTATGGTTGTGCTTAGTAATCTGTATAATTAGGTTCAGTGGGCTAACAGAATTTTCTCTTAAAGAAAGAGTATCAATTACTAGACCACAGGGTTTTAACTGTTAGAGCTATGGAAAGGAGCTACATTTAAGCCCTTTTATTTTCCTCATTGAAACTCTGACTTCCTGAACCGTTATTTTCAAATGTTATTCTTTCCCTTTTTAAAAACAAGCCAATCTTTATTTAGAATGATTGTGTACTACTCTTCACGTTAGTCATCTAGGATTAGGAAAATAGTCTGAAGTAAATTAAACATTTGTCAGGAGATGTAAATAAAATGATGATAGCAATAGTACCTTTTTCCTGATATATTAATCATTTCAATCCATTTATGCCATTTTGAAAAGAGAAATAATGTGTCAAACCATAGGTTTTTATACCCTTAAAACCATTTCCCAAAAAATGTTTTTTAAAAAATTAGAATTCAGTCCAAATAGTATTGATGCAAGTTTGGTCTATTTAGGGAATGGTGCCAAGGACTCCAGTGGTTTCAAAGTCTGATAAGATTGTCCTTGGGATTTGAGGAGTTTCTAGTCAAACTGGTGATAGGAGAGTGTATTGTAAAAAAAAACTTCATATTTTCCTGATGCCTCAACATCCCCACAAACAGGCTGTGAACAACCTTGCCCAGGCAACCAGATGCACCAGTGTGATAAGGCTGGTCCCTGCCACAAGTTCCCCTTCTTGTCCTCCCCTATGTCCTCCCCATCACTATGACCTAGTGATGTTCAGTGACATCCCCTCACATCTTTTGCTTGTATACTTCCCTTTGACTCCCCAATAAAGGCATTTGCCCATGGGTCCTCACTCTATCAGCTCCCCTCCTATGTGGTTGAGCCTGTTCCCTGGGAGCGTCTCTCATATGGCTCCCTGCATGGCGTGCCATGCCTCCCTCTCTAGGACCCATGAGTATAATAAATCCTTTAATTTCATATGCCTTTCCCAGTGTAATTTTTGTAGCTGTGTTAGAGTGATCCTTAAAGACCCCACAAGGGGGACTTATTCCCTCCATCATTTACAACACAGAGATATAGATGATAAGCTGATTTTTGGTGCTGGTTGTCACTGAGGGCCAAAGAAAGGAGAATGTCCAAGTTTTTTGTTTGTTTGGGAGGATGGAGAGGAAAGGTATTTTGAGCTTCATGGAAGAAGCTCTTTTGAGATGATGCTATAACTGTGCCACATCATATAGGACATATTCAGTGACAAAAAAACAACCTGAATCTCGTCAAAACTCTAGTTTTAACTACCAACTTACAGGACATATAAAGAACCAGGGATATATTCTAAATGATGAGATAGGGATACAACCAGCAAAATCCAGGACACATGATCCAGTTTTTTAGCAAGTCAATTTCGAGAGGAAAAAAAGAAAAGAAGATAGGGAACCCTATAATTTAAAAGGGATTTAAGAAAGGTGTCAACTAAGTACAATGTGTGAACCTTATTTGGATCTTTATTTGAATAATTCAACTATAAAAGAAATTTGAGACAATGGGGAAATGTTAATACTGACTAGAGGTAGCTCACTTGGTAGAATGTGGTGCTGGGGCTTCCAGTCAAGATGGCAGTATAGACAGTCCCCAGAGTCACTCTCTCCCAAAAATCAACCAATTTACATCTATTAAAAAGCAATGACAGCCAAGCTGGGGCTGCTAGAGCTCAGGGGAAGAGGAAGAGAGACCTTTGGAGTTCATGAAGGCAGGAGGAGCCACAATGAGAGAAAGAAAGGATCGCTCCCACCATTTTGAGCCCCCGGCTGCTTTAAGGCTGGAGCTGGTGAGGGCACAGAGCAAGAGCTGGCAAAAGCTGTGCTGTGCTCTCTGTATGAAGTTGCTTGGAGGCAGCAGGGGAGAAGAGGGCCTTGGTGGCCCCCAGGCCAGCAAGACTACTAACGGAGTTCCTGTGGACCCACATAGGAGCGAGGAGCCACAAAAACAAAAAAAGGAGCCATTCAGAGGCCAGTGAGTCATTGCAAGAGGCTGGCATACAGTCCATCCCATGGAAAGTGTTTGGGGTGCAGGAGGTGGGGGAGACAGGCCACCAGGAGAACACTGGGGCACAGCATGGACAGCTGATCTGCACAGGACCACTCAGTGGAGACTGGTCAGGAATATAGAATTGCAGGGGGAGCAGTTTGCTGAAAAGACTCAGGCCCAGACCAGATTTTCCGCACAACCTAGGTGTACCAGATTTCACAAGATCCAGACATGCTTACAAGGTCAACAATTAAAACCTGAACTGCACAAAATTCCTTCCGTAGAGAATCAGCAGCAAAGCAGCAATTTAGCTCAGCCACAGGGCACAAGTGCTGATTTCCTTAGAAACCTCCCCCATTCTAGAAATAACCAAAGGACAACAAATTAATTCCAGTGCAGAATTTAAGTGGTGGGAACAGTGAATAATCCAACACAGAACTGAAAGAAAAAACAGAATACCCACAGATCAAAGTTTGATATTAACTAGTAAAGGTCTAACACCACCAAAGAACACCTGTAAAACCTAGAAGGACTGGAAGCCCACTGGGCTCTCAAGCCAGGGATGGGGAAAGGCTGTGGGCTTCAGCCACATCCCCCAACGACCACACCCAATCCAGTGACAACTACCAGGCTGCTGCCAGAAGTGCCCTGGGCTCCCAGGCTAGGTCAGTGGGGGGCCAAGGGCATCAGCCATGCCCCCCCCCCAACGTCCGCACCCAGCCCAATGACCACCACCCAGCCACCGCAGGAAGTGCCCTGGGCTCCCAAGCCAGGGCAGCGGGGGTGCTGAGGGCCTCAGCCACACCCCTCCCAACATCCACAACCAGCCCAGCGACGAATACTGAGCCATCACAAGTAGTGACCCAGGCTCCTGAGCCAGAGCAGTGGGGGTCCAAGGTCCTCAGCCACATCCCCTCAATATCTGCAACCAGCCCAGCAACAGCCATTGAGCTGCCTCAGGAAGCACCCCAGGCTCCCGATGGGGTGGTGAGTGGCCTAGGGCTTCGCTCCCCTCCCCCAAATCCACACCAAGCCCAGCAAAGACCACTGAGCTGCCACCAGAAACGCCTTGGGCTCCTGAGCCGGGGCAGTGGGGGTGTTGAGAACCTTAGCCATGACACCCTGACGTATGCAACCAGCCCAGTGATGACCATCAAGCTGCCACCAGAAACACCCTGAGCTCCCAAGCTGGGGCAGTGGGGGGCTGAGGGCTTCAGTCACACCCCCCTGACATCTGCATCCAGCCCAGTAATGACCAAGCCGCCACTGGAAGTACCCTGGTCTCCCTACTGGAATAAGGGGTGTGCCACAGGCCTTGACCATGGCCCCCCTTCTTCCTCCTCCTCCCATCCAATTTCCCTCTCCTTTTATCTCTCCCTCTCCCTCTCAACAGCTCTGCAACAACATCTTAAAATGAGGCATGGAGCTGGGGGAAGCTGAACCCAAGTGCAACTATGCAAACTGCTGCCACCACCCCAGGGCCCTGCTGGGGTCCTGAGGTATGGAGCTTGGGGGGAACCTGAACCCAGCTGCAGCTAGGCAAGCTTCCACTACTGCTCCAGGCCCTGCTAGGGTCCTGAGGCATGCAGCTGGTGGAAGCCAAACCCAGCCACAACCAGGTACAGAGCACACCAAAAATACCATCTCCACACGGGTAGCCCACCATAGCCACCACAATTACCATAGCTGCCACAGAAGCAGCTAGTCTCTATAGCAGCAGTCACAGCCACCATGCAGATGGCATGCCAGACTCTCAACTGCATTGACACAAGGAGAGACACCAGTGGAGATCACCCCCTCCAAAAAAAAATGATGTCCTCTCTCTCCACAAAGCACAGTCCAGAGTAATAGAAGAAGCATCTCCTTTATGGTAATAGGGGAGGACTTGATCACTCCTGTCTCAGTACTGGACAGATCATCTAGGCAACAGCCCAACAGAGGAACAGTTAATCCTTCAGATGGAGAGAACAAATCTATGGATGTTAGAAGGGGGAGTGGGAGGGGGAGCAGAAAGGGGAAGAGAAAAGGGAAGGCAGGGAGGAGGAAGGGGAAGGGAAAGATTGGATAAGGGGCATAAAGAATAAGTATGATTTGTAATAATGAATATGCTAATAAAAATAAATTTAAAAAGTACTAGATACTTGATATTAAGAAATTCTTCATTTTTTTTCAATGTGCTAACAGTGTTGTGGTTGTTTTTTTTTAGTACTTGTCTTTTAGAGATTTTACATAAATATAATTTATGTTTATATATATATATCGTATAACTTCGTATAATGTATGCTATACGAAGTTATTACGACAAAAAAAAAAAAAAAAAAAAAATTTCCTTTGTCTGAAAGGGTATATTGGACCTTCTCTTTTGTAATTCTGCCCACTTAGAAATATATATATATATATATATATATAAACATAAATTATATTTATGTAAAATCTCTAAAAGACAAGTACTAAAAAAAAACAACCACAACACTGTTAGCACATTGAAAAAAAATGAAGAATTTCTTAATATCAAGTATCTAGTACTTTTTAAATTTATTTTTATTAGCATATTCACTATTACAAATCATACTTATTCTTTATGCCCCTTATCCAATCTTTCCCTTCCCCTTCCTCCTCCCTGCCTTCCCTTTTCTCTTCCCCTTTCTGCTC
>NW_007728824.1:223083-238756 GCF_000696425.1 Galeopterus variegatus
GGGACCGGCAACGGGATCGCAACCCTTGGTGTTGCTCCCGCGTCTCGCTCAGCCAGTGAGCGGGAACCGGTCTGTATGTGGGATCCGAACCCTCGGGCGGGAGCGCCGCCGCGCTTCCCAAGCGGTGCACTATCCAGTGCGCCACCGGGCCGGCCCAGACAAAGGAAATATTAAAAACCATGAGCTAGATAATAGGTTTGGGGTGACAAGTATAAAGTTTGTTTACATAATTGGAGCAATTATTATGACAGAATTCAGATGTTTCTGAGCAAAAAAATGATATTAGATCTGTATTTTGGGGAGGTTTATTGAATGAACTGGAATAGGTAGAGGCTGCAGGTAAGGCAATCAGTTAGGAAGCTTAGGTAATCATTGAGAGCCTGAAATAGGATGATTGCTGTGGACATTTAAACAAAAGAACAAAATCTAATTTGGGGCCTTATTGTTGATATCTTTCATCTCTCCCTTGGTAATCTCTAGAATCCATAGGCCTGAGAATTTAAATATGGGAGAGAAATAGATAGAACTCTAGCATTTGACCCTGAATGACTAAAAGAAGAAGAGGTGTCCTGAACAGTGATGCTGAACAGGAAGGATGATCATAGGTTCTGGTTTGCCTGGAACCATTTATGCCTGTTACCTCAGCGTAATTATAAAAGTGCTCCCTTTCACATTCAAAGATGACCCAGTTTTATATGGTCACCCTAGGAACTGGAGATGCAGCTGAAAATGCAGAACAGAAACTATGACCAGAAAGTCATTTTCATTTATATCTGAGATATTTATTGACCTGAGAGAGAGAGATAAGACACGAGGAGGGTGCAGTTTTATGGAGGAAGAGTTATGTTTATTGTGTAATAAGCGTTTGATGGGTGTGGTGGGAACTTCAGAGAGCACAGCTAAACTTTCTGTCCAGAGGCAGGATAGGGTTGAGCAGTGGTCAGGATGGGATTCTCAAACATAGATGGTTAAAAATAAGTGAGAATATGCCAAGAAAGGAAAGAAAGCCATACATTTCTTAAAAACAGTACCTAAATTTACAAAGAGGAAAAATGTTTAAAGTAGAAATAACATCTCTCAGGAGGGAAGTATACAAGAGTGAAGGTGTGGTGGAGCCCAGGCTGTGTGGAGCAAATGTGGCGAAAGATAAGACTTGGTCACACAGAAGGCAATAACCAGGCTTAGGAATCATTTGCATAGGAGTGGATGGTGGGAGTGGGGGAATTTCTAGAGAAAGAAAACAATGGAGAGGACAGATGTGCCAACAAAAGATCCAGTTGTCAAGAAGGAAGCTGGTTAGCTCAGTTGGTTAGAGTGCAATGTTATAACACCAAAGTCAAGGGTTTAGTTCCTCTATCAGCCAGGCACCAGAATAATAATAATAAATAATAGTAATAAGAAACCTAGCTGGTCAGAAGGAGTGGCAAAGGGGTGAGAATCAACAGTAAGAGATTGCTGCCTAAGTTAAATTTGCAGTTAGGCTGCCACCTGGGACTATCTCACATGGCTGGACATATTCACTATGGAAAAGTGGTCTTTCTTCATTGTGGAGATTGCTATTATCAACCAAGCCTGCAATTGCCAGACCTTCTAAAGGAAGGAGTGATGATGGTGGAAAGAGGATGCACCCACCTGGCCAGCTTCCTCAGGCAGATCACTTCTGTCAGTTGATGGGATGACATGTTGTAGCTAGATCAGCCTTCAACAAACATGCACATGCAAAATAGAACTTGGCAAAGAATGCTTTGATTTGGCCTTTTACCAAGTGGTTTAATGTGTCTCAACCACGTTTACAGCAAAGATCAGAGATTAAGTTTAATCTGAGGAGATAAGGTCACTCTTCTGAAGTTATTTGGTGATACCAAATTTAATTTAGGATATCACGTAGGTATTCTGTGGGCTAGGGCTGATTAATTTAGTAGGTGCATGTGGTAGTGTGTATTTATAGGACTTAGTATTATTCTGAGAAAAGCTAGCCCCTGGCCCAGTCTACATGCTCCATGCAATTCTAAAGATACACCATTCATGTTGAGGGGAAAACAGATTATATTAACCTTTCTACCTCATCATAACTCCTAAATAACATTTCCATTTCAGTTGTACATCTAAATTAAAATAGTAAGGATTTCATTTACTTCATCTAAACACTTTCTGTCAATACTCGTCACAAGACTTTTCCCAAGGTTGTGATGTAGATTGATGGAAAACCCTTCCTAGGACAAAAGTAAGGCACTTTGTGAGTGGACCCAAGCCACAATAAACTAATAATGCATTTTCCACACAACGAGCCCTTAACCAACCTTAGCACAAAAAGATTTGCTCATTAGTCTTTGCTAAAAATTTGGCACTTGGTTTTCTGGAAAGAGGATTTGCACACTACTTGATTAGTTTGAATATAGTCATTTGTGTTTATTATGTTAAACTTAATTTGTAAAGATTTTTGGTCACTAGCTCTACTTCTATGATTAAACATGGTATACAGAGTTTGTATGTTGATATTATTTGATGCATGGCATCTTATTTGTTCTAATTAAAATGCTGATCCTTTTCATTATGTGATACAAAGAACTAATTTGCAAATAGTAGATCCCTATGTTAAAACAATTCATTATTGCCTATATTATATTCTGTCTCTTGAAACATAATTTCTTAACATAAAACCTGTTCCGTTACTATTTAGTTCGAAAAGCAAGTATTAGTTTTTTTTTTAACAACATCAGGGGAAGTATTCTGTGGACAAGAATTATCCGCTTTAATAGACTGTAGAGATGGGTTACATGTGATTATTCATTTATAAAAGTATCCCTTTCCTTAAAGCAAAACATTGCTCTTTTAGTTGTTACATTAATTGTTGTATGGTTATTATATTTATTTTAAAAACTCCATCTATATATTTTAGATGCAAATCTTTGATATATTATGCAAACCTTATGTATTAATCATATAGTTAAGTATCTACTGTACGTCTGACATTATGTTAGGAATATAGTATGGAACAGAAGTACGAAATGTATATGTGTTTAACATTTATTACTAAAAGGAAAACAGTGATAGGAATCCCTTTTGGTTCTGGAGAAGAAATACGAGTTGGATGTTAGAAAAATATGCTTCCTATTTGCTATGATATAACTAAGAAGATACCATGATTTAGGGAAAGACAATTGAGCTAGAAGTGAGAATTCTAGTTCTGTCTCTTCCACTTACCAGATATGTAAATATGTGTAAGCTATTTCAGATCGCTGACTTTTTATTTTCTCATCTGTCAAATGAAGAAGTAGGTTACTTGATCTTGAAGGTCTCTCCCAAAATCCTGTGTATCGGTATGGGTTCAGGCTCCCTTAAAATTGAAACTAAATGCTGTTGAACAATTAGGAAGTTTGAAAGGGCTTCCTGATTTGTTTGGGTTTTACTGTCAAGCTGTGGGAATCAGGCAAAAGAGACCACTGTGTACTGGGGGTTAGGTACAGAGCCTTTAGCCTTTGGATGGGCAGGTTTGGAAGAGTAAGGGAGAATGGCCTGAGCTACTAAGGAGACTAGTAGGAATTGAGTGTATTATTGCGTTACCGAAAATAATAATAAGTTACTAATAGAGAACTTTGAAAGTCAGATAAAGATGTTTGGACTTGATACAATAGGGAGTCAATGTGGGCTCTTGATCTAAGAGAATTGCTGTAGTATTATAATTCAGTGTAGAATGCAGGGGGCAAGATAAGTTAATGACAGGAATTTATGCAGAAATGATTGGGGCATATTCTAAGATGGTGGCATTAGGATTGGTAATTTCAAGAGGTCTTTTTTAATTAGGAAAAGTTCCAAACACGGAAAAAGTTGAAGAGTGCCCAAAACACCCATATGTTCCCACTACCTAAATTCAACAATTGTTAGTATTTTGCCTATTTTCTTTATTTGTAAGTATATATGTAGAATTTTTTTTTGACATAATTTTAAACTTATAGAAAAGTTGCAAGAATAGAACAAGGAACCTCATATACTCTTCATTCACATTCTCCAAATGTTAACATCTCACCCCCATTTGCTGTTAACATTTTACTGAATTTGATTTATCCTTATTCCTCTTCCTCCTTCTCCTGTCTCTCTGAATCATTGAGAGTCATTTGCAGACATGATAGCTTTTACTAAGTACTTCAGTGTGTATTTCCTATTTCTCTTACATAACCACCATACAATTCTCAATATTAAGAAATTAACATTGGTACGTTACTGTTCTAAAATCCACAGACCTTATTCACATTTTGTCAGGTTTCTCAATAATGTCATTTATGACAAGAGAAGATCATGCATTGCATTCAGCTGTCATGTCTCTTTTGTTAGTCTGGAACAGTTCCTCAGTCTTCCTTTGTGTTTCATGACATTGACATTTTTGAAGAGCACAGGCCAGTTATTTTGTAAAATGCCCCTCAGATTCTAGCTATGCATTTTTTGGCAGGAATGTGACAGAGATAATATTAGGTATCATATCATGAGGCACCTGATGTTCTATTACTGGTGACGTTAACTTTGATCAGTTGATGAAGATGTTATCTACCACGTTCCCCCAACTGTAAAGTTCCTGTTTTCCATTTTGTTATTAATAAGCATCTTATGGGAAGCTAGTGTCAGACTGTATAAATATCCTGTTACCCATCAGACTTTTAAACACTTGGTTTTAGAATCTACCTGACAATCCTTGCCTGATCCATTATTATTATTATTATAGTTGTCAAATAGTGATTTCATAATTCTATCATTTTTTCTCTATTTATTAGCTGGCTTTCTGTTATAAGTAAGAGTCTTCTCTTTATTTATCTATGTCAGTGTAATTCATGGATTTATACTCTGTGCAATTGGTAATAATCCATCACTATCATTATTTTGATGTTCAAATTGTTCCATGTTTAGCCAGTGAAAGCCCTTCTGTCTTTTTAACATGACCCAATCATTCTTTGAGCCCTTTCTTACTTTCTGGCACATAAGCTGTTCTAGGTTCATTTTTATAATTTCTCTTCCTTAGCCCTGGTCAGCCATTTCTCCAAAGAGCCCTGGTTCGTTTTAATGGAAAATGGTACTTAGAAACTGAGATGTAAGTGGTGTCCTCATTGCTACGGGGGGTAGCAGTCTTGGCCCACTCAGTGGACAGACTTGAGAAATAGATGTATATACTTATGTCCATATGTGTATGTATTTATTTCTCACATATGTCTCACACGTTTATATTTATTTCTACATTTGCATTTCTTTATATATTCAAATCTATTAGAGTTCATACTCTTAACTCATACCCTACATCACAGCATTAATTCTTGCTTTCCTATTTCCATATCTATAACTAATATCTTCAACAGTGAGAAAATTGACTCCCTTTATCTACAATATATTTATTTGATCATTTTTAGAATAAACAGAAAGTAGTTTTCAGAAGTACTAGCCTATGCTTCTGTCAAAAAGAAGCCTACATGTAGATATTTTGGGGGGAGTTATCAAATTAACATATACCAACAGGCCTTAACATGGGGCATTTTACTCCATACAGGACATTTGGCAATATCTGGAGATGTTTTTGATTGTTATGACTTGCAGTGGGGAAGTGCTACTGTCATCTAGTGGTAGAGACCAGGGAAGCTACTAAATATCCTACAATGCACAGGGAAGCTCTCACAACAAAGAATTATTCAACCCAAAATGTCAATAGTTCTGAGGTTGAAAAACTAACACAGAGCTAGGAAAATATCTGCTCAAGGATTTTATGTAGATATTTTTTGTCAAACTGGTCAAAAGTAAGATATAGGCATCATGACACTTCTCTCCTAAATGCTTCTAAAAATAAGGACATTGCCCTATGTAATGACAAATCCAGAGATGGGGGCTAGTACCTTTGCAATACTGCAATGGATAGTGTCGAAAGAGCTGTGAAAGAAGTTTTGTAGCTAATGTGATAGGGTTTCTGCCACTGCATACTCACTCTACATGCCCCCACCCTAACCAAAAGACTTTTTGAAGGAAGAATTGATAGGTTGACTAGACTAGATGAAACCAGAATCAAAAGTTTTGACAGGGAAAAATAGTATACAATCTGCGAGTATGAAAACATGTGTAAGTGGCATCCAAGACATATTGTAGTAGTGAAAATGTATTCTTAGCCCCATCCCCCTTTCCTCTTTTTGGCAGCTGGCCGGTACAGGGATCAAACCTTGGCTCTTGGTGTTATCAGCACCATTGTCTAACCAACTGAGCTAACCGGCCAGCCCCTATTCTTAAGCTCTTTTTTTGATGAATTGAAGTCGCTATGGCTGAGGTACTTGTAAACCAAAATAATACTCAAGTAGAATGTGCTAGAAGAATATGGCTTATTTAATGATATATTTATTAAAGGCAGTGTTCAGTAGTAAAAAGTGTTAATACAAGGAAAGATGAACAGAGTGACTGGAGAGGAAAGAGCTAGTTAGGGGAGGGAGCATATTTGAGATGTAATGCTGTATTGAATTTATTTCAGTAAAACCACTTAGGTTATATCATTTAATATTTCAGCAGATATTTGTTATGTGTGCAATGTTGGGGGAATGGTGATCACAAAGTAGGCCTAGGAGAGCTTTCAGCCTAGTTTTTATTTTGTGTTCCACAGCTGGGGTAATTATGCTAAAATGTTTTTTCTTGAAGAATTTCTTTTTGTTTTTCCATTTCCAGTTAAGTTTCAAGTGAAATTTTTCTGACTTGCTATCAAGAAATTTCAAAATTGATGAAGAATAGTATTATGACCATGTAACTGAATTCCAAGTCTTACATGAGCTCTATATTGAATGAAATATATATTAATATATATTTTATAGTGCCATTACTATGAATTACTAATATATTTAACTGTACTCATATTTGTGTTCTTCAGGGTAAAATGGCTAAAATGCTCACTATAATTTGCTTCTAAGTTTTATTTAACTCATTTGTGCTGTGTTGTTTGTGCATGTCTAAAATGAAAGAGATTGCCAGCCTTTGGTTGTAGCGATTATAGTGTGATACTAACTCTTGCTTTTAAAATAACCATATTTTTGCCAGATGACTTGCAGGGTGCACAGTCAGAAATTGAGGCAAAACAAGAAATTCAGCATCTTCGCAAGGAATTGATTGAAGCCCAGGAATTAGCTAGAGCAAGTAAACAAAAATGCTTTGAACTTCAAGGTGAGATCAAGATTACTTTGATTCTTTAGGGGATGTGTGAAGGGAGCATGACATAATTGGATGACCACAAAGTTCAAGTCCAGAGGTATGGTGTCTTGTTCTAGATCCACAACTTGATTAGATATATGATGTTGGGACATTCACTTAACCTCTTTAAACTTATGTTTCAGGTCAGTAAAATAAGGACAGTTACAGTTGCTCTACCTTCTTCACATTGTTGATGTGAAGATCAAGTAAGATCTCTACCAATGAAAGATCTTAATAGTGATCACATATTAAGTACAACAAAAAGAAAAAATGTAATATAAATTTCTGAGTTTTAGTTACTCCTAATGTTAGCTACTTTGTACAGGATAAGGGAAATTTATATTCCCTGTGATTTTTTAGTGCATTCATCAGTAAATGAGAAGAACCAGGCAAGGTGAAGGTATAGAATCTTCTGATGTCCCAGCCACTTTCCTTTCTCATAGCTCACTTATTTACAGTGTCATGAGCCAGTGAAGTCTGCAATATTCCCTAGAGCTTACATTTTCGTATCATTCGCAGTAACTGTGTGGTTGCAGTCAATTAATATCTTAGAGAGTCTTAAAATGAGGTGAAAGTGAATAGCCTATGGAGTTCTCATGCTCTCGAAAATAGCCTTCCTGACCAAGAGGAAGACTCATATCTCAGGAGGAAGCTGTGAACTTCCTATTACAACTCCCTTCCTTTCCTGCTTCTTGAAGAAATTAGAATTAGTGTTCACTTAACTTGAACCTTTTGGAGGTTCCAGGCTAATATATTTGATTACAATGAAAAAATATTTAGCAAACAGTCAGCAATTACTTAGTTTAGTGTTTACTATGTGCTTGGCAGTAAACATGAGGATTTTAAGTCTGTGTTTTAAAATGTCAGCTCAAGGGCCGAGCCCGTGGCGCACTTGGGAGCACAGCAGCGCTTCCACCGCGAGTTCGGATCCTATATAGGGATGACCGGTGCGCTCACAGCGCTCACTGACTGAGCGCGGTATGGCCGGTCTCAAAAAGGACAAAAAAAAAAGTCAGCTCAAAATGCTGATTAACAGTGATCAAGAATGCTTCTTGTGAAGTGCGCTCACAGCGCTCACTGACTGAGCGCGGTATGGCCGGTCTCAAAAAGGACAAAAAAAAAGTCAGCTCAAAATGCTGATTAACAGTGATCAAGAATGCTTCTTGTGAATAATAACATATTATCTAGGTATTACAAGGTCTACAAAACTCCACTATTCAGTTGAATAGATTTATTACTTTACTGTTTTTGCACTCCTAAAATCTTTAAACTATCTAACTGCTAAAATTGATAACACTTATTGCCCAACTTTTGTTTCTTTCAATAAACTTTAGGAGAGAATTTCTTAGAAATTTCCATCTGCTTGATTATATATACTTTCATTAACTCACAAAATTAGATATACTCTGTTTTCACTTTTAGCTCTTTTGGAAGAAGAAAGAAAAGCCTATCGAAATCAAGTTGAGGAATCCACTAAACAAATACAGGTTCTCCAAGGTATGGAACACAACAAGGCTATTTGAGATTATTATTGTTTGTTTTTAGTGATTCAAAAGGAATGGAAAGTAAAAGTGCAGAGGGTCCCCATTTTTCATACCTTTGGTTCTTCTGTAGAACCTGACATTATGACTGGGCTCTTGGTCGAGACTTTTTTAAAAAGAAGATGCAAGGGAAGATTCCCCAGTATTCCAATATTAGACACTTGGAGTGGAAAGAGCAGGGGTGAAACTTTTGATATGGTAAGACTGTCACTTTCTGGGTTATGTCGTGAGTTACTACAGAGAGGGCCTTTGGATAGGAAATTGTTTCAGTTAACTCTGTATCAACACTTTCAGCTTGCTGGTATCAGTATATCTAATACTCAAAACACACTTGCATTGCAACAAAAATTATATAGCACGTGGAGTAATGGTCTCTGTACTGCCTTCGTTGGTAATGGCTGCTCTTCATACCCACCATTTTGCTATTTCTTTGTCTGTGCTATCGCAGGGTCATTATGGAAATGACCAGAAAGACCCCTGCCTGTCAAGTGTACTTCAAGCTGGAGTACCTGGTGCTGTGAGGCTATAATTGTGAGGTACCACAGGAGAGGTTTTTCTTTCCCATGCCAATTAATCTGCCTTTATTGTCAAAGAAGGAACCGATGTTAATTAAAAATTTTAGTTTGAGAGGTAGGGCGGGAAGAAATTAAATAAAGTAATCACAGTTCAGAAAAGATGGGGGATCATTATATGAAGCCTATGAGATTTGCCTAAAAATGTCCCAGAGAAAAACTAGTCTTTTGAGTCCTGTTTTCTTACTTTTTGAGTGAGATATTTGAGTTATTTAAAATTTTGAATTTTATTATGGTCAAATTAGAATTTCTGGGGTAGGTCGTATATATTTTTAAATTGGAAACTCTTTAAATTCTTACTGTAGTTCAATGCCGTTTTCCTTTAGTTTATATAAATCTGATTTGAATCTATAGTTCTATCCTATACTGCATGTGGGCAATTCTCCCTGAAGGATCTGTGACATAGTGCTGCCTTTTGTCTTAAAGCTGTCTTGCCCAGGCATCGTTGAGCGCCCCCTAGTGCCAGTATGTGTTTTTCCGGACTTTATCAACAACTTCATGGTCATCTTTGACCATTGTGCTCTTTCAGATTTTGAACCTCAATCCTTCCTACAAACTTAAAAGGTCTAATATCTTCTTTAATGTTTATTTATGTGGCAACCTCCTCCTCTCTCAACCCTAAATTGTCTTAATTATTTTAATTATTCTCCCTTGGAACTGCTTCTAGTTCTGAATCAAGTATGATTTTATACAAATTGTTTACAGTTTGGGTCATTGAGGGCATAAGACTAAATCTTTTTAAAATATACCTCTTCAATCAGGCAGTATTCATTAATTTTATCAATTAATTCATTCAACCAATAATTCTTGATTGTTTACTTAGCCAGGTATTATGGATAGAGCATTGAGCGAAACAAAGGTCCTGCACACATGAGGTGTACAGTCTAGTTGAAAAAATAAACAACCACCAAATAAATATGTAATGTTCAATAAGGGCTGTGAAGGAAAATAAAGCAGAGTAAAGGGCTGGAGAATGACAGAGGGCTATATTTTAATGAAGTCATCAGAGAAGACGTCTGTAAGGAATTGACATTTGAACAGAAATCTGAATCAAGAACATCAAATGTTTAATGCTTAAAATTTGGCCAAGCAATCCTATGTCTAGGATTCACCCTATCAAAATAATCAGGATCGCATTATGAGCAGCATTGTATATAGTAATTAAAAACAACTTAAATTGTCTAAAATAAAAGAATTGGTCAAATAAGTTATAAGTGTAACTATTTTTTGTTGAGAGCTTTTCATCATCAGGAAGATAGATCTCTCTCTCTCTGTCTCTGTGTCTCTCTCTCTCGCTCTCTCTATATATATATGTGTATATATATATATATATGATTCCTCCCTGTTTAATTGAGAGCTTTTCATCATCAGGAAGATAGATCTCTCTCTCTCTGTCTCTGTGTCTCTCTCTCTCTCTCTCTCTATATATATATATATGTGTATATATATATATATGATTCCTCCCTGTTTAATGTTTGTTTTTGTATGTATATAAATGCATAGGAAAAAGTCTAGAAAGAAAGTCTAAATAAATACCAAAAGGTTAGAAACAATTTTCTGTCTGAGGGAAATAAAGATCACTTGGTTTTTTTCTCTTTGGGTATCTGTATTTTGACATTTTCTGCATCAAACATGGATTGCTTGTACAGTTTTATCAAGAGCAACAGCTCTAACAGTCTGGGCTGTATGTTAGCTACAGTCTTGTGTGGGCTGTTCTTTTATTCTTAATTTCTACAGACCAAGAAAATGATGGTTAAATATACTTTTGTAGCCCAACTGCAGAGATTACACATTGATATTGAGAATCTCCGGGAGGAGAAGGACAGTGAAATCACAAGCACTAGAGATGAATTGCTTAGTGCCCGAGATGAAATTTTGCTCCTTCACCAAGCAGCAGAAAAGGCTGCCTCTGAGCGAGACACTGACATTGCTTCTTTACAAGAAGAGCTTAAGAAAGTGAGAGCTGAGCTTGAGCGGTGGCGGAAAGCAGCATCTGAATATGAGACCCCCCAAAAAAAAAAAAAAAAAAAAAAAAACTAAACAAACAGCAAAGGTCTGTAAATGGTAGTAAATTAAATGGTAATAAATTTTAAATACAAATTGTTTTTCTTTCACATCAGGGAAACCTTCTTTTAGTAGGAGTGATCAGAAGATGAGTATAATAAGGAATTTATACCTCTGAAAGATATAAATTCAGCTTCTGAATTTCAAACAGTGTTATATGAAGAGTAATAATATATAAGATCAAGAATTCTCTAAAACCAGTTCAATCTTTCTAGTATCCAATTCTTTATAAGCAAACCAATGGATGCATTAGTTTTATTTCAGCAACTTAGTGGAGTCCTATTTTTCCACCAACAATTTGTTGTATTTAAACTTAAGTGTAAAATTGGTTTCTTCCTTAAAAATTAGATCAATTTTTTTTTTTTTTTGTCTTTTTGTCTTTTTCCGTGTCCGGCAACGGATCGCAACCCTCAGTGTTGCCCCCGTACCGGACCGGGGACCGGCAACGGGATCGCAAGCCTCGGCGTTGCTCCCGCGCCTCGCTCAGCCAGTGAGCGGGAGCCAGTCTGTATGTGGGATCCGAACCCTCGGACGGGAGCGCCGCCGCGCTTCCCAAGTGGCGCACTATCCAGTGCGCCACCCGGCCGGCCCCAGATCCATTTTTTTTTTTTTTGTCTTTTTGTCTTTTTCCGTGTCCGGCAACGGATCGCAACCCTCAGTGTTGCCCCCGTACCGGACCGGGGACCGGCAACGGGATCGCAAGCCTCGGCGTTGCTCCCGCGCCTCGCTCAGCCAGTGAGCGGGAGCCAGTCTGTATGTGGGATCCGAACCCTCGGACGGGAGCGCCGCCGCGCTTCCCAAGTGGCGCACTATCCAGTGCGCCACCCGGCCGGCCCCAGATCCATTTTTTTTTTTTTTGTCTTTTTGTCTTTTTCCGTGTCCGGCAACGGATCGCAACCCTCAGTGTTGCCCCCGTACCGGACCGGGGACCGGCAACGGGATCGCAAGCCTCGGCGTTGCTCCCGCGCCTCGCTCAGCCAGTGAGCGGGAGCCAGTCTGTATGTGGGATCCGAACCCTCGGGTGGGAGCGCCGCCGCGCTTCCCAAGTGGCGCACTATCCAGTGCGCCACCAGGCCGGCCCTAGATCCATTTTTTTAAAACAATGTGTTCTAATTCAGAATATGGAAGTAGTATGTTTTTCACTGAAGCCACTGTTAATTAATACCAGCTCCCTGCCCCACCAAGTACACCAAAAATGGAAGTCATTACTCCCTTGCTAGCCTTGTGTGTACACTCCTGGAGAGCATTAGGGTTAGCAAAAACTCAGTAATTTAAGGTCAGTTCCCATAGAAAACTACCTGTAGGTAAAAATAATAAAGATGGGACTAGATATATTAGAAAACAATAAGCTTCATTATCTGTTTATAAAAATAATTGTAACGTGGATTATACATTTAAAAAATTAAGAACTAACTGAAGGAACAAGATATACTGATTTATTCTCTAAAATTTCTCTTTGTAATACCATGTGTTCTCAATATAAATAATCTATAAAGCACTTTTATTTTCTCTTCCAATGTTTCTTCATACATTTTCCTTAGTCTTTTCATACATTTTACATATATTACTTTTCAAATGTGTAGACATAATTAATAATAAAGAATAAAACAAATGTTTGTTTATAATATGTTAAAGTTTATAAAACCAATTTCACAATATGAATAGAGCAAAATAAAGACCCAAAACACAAATATTGATGGGTGGATGGATAGATAAATATGTATATGTGTTAAGGAATGAACTGATTATCTGTGTGACAGCACATTTGGACAAAGTGGTTTAAAGTGTGTAAGATGATGATGCAGATACCCACGTTCTTCACATTTGGAATACATTAGGATCTTAGTGAATCCATTTAGTTTGGTATTCTATCAAGCAAGAAATACCGTTTGATTACCAGTGCTGATTATCTTAATTATACTTGTTTTGGAATTATTGATATTTTAAAGATTCATATTTGATCTCTCATTTTTAAGATGTGATTAATTAGAACCAGGCAGATCCTTTAAGTATTGTTTTATAATTACTTCAGATTTTACGTAAGTATGGAAAAACAGGCCCATGAACTCCTTGCAAGTAGAAGCGTATGATTCAAGGGCCGGCCCGTGGCTCACTCGGGAGAGTGCGGTGCTGATAACACCAAGGCCACGGGTTCGGATCCCATATAGGGATGGCCGGTTTGCTCACTGGGTGAGCATGGTGCTGACAACACCAAGTCAAGGGTTAAGATCCCCTTACCGATCATCTTTTAAAAAAAAAAAAAAGAAGCGTATGATTCAAAAATACTGGGTGAAATATATTAGGTTATTGGTCAAGTCATCTGCCTAAACTCACATAAAGTATTTGAAATAGATTAATTCTGTTTCTTAAACTTTTCTGGTGTAGTGTTTCTTTAAATTTATTGGGTAAGCCTACCCAGCATTTAAATAGTATTTAGAAGCTAATCCTCCTTTACTGGGTCCTATGTGCCACTTAGTTTCTAGCTATATTGACCTGACAATATCAGACCCTCCCCTAGGAGTTTACATAGCATACAATCTGAATGGGATTTATACTCTTTAGCACCTCAGTTACAATATTGTACCTAATTCTTATGATCCATTCTGAAAGGCATAAAATTGTTACCTTGAAAACCTTATACTCCTTTAGCTATTTATAGGAGCCAGATTCTCTAACACAGCTACACTATATAGGCCTTTTTTTCTCTGTTGTCTGTAATGTAGAAGGAATAGAACAAGAAATTTTTATTCTTCATATGAAGATGTTTTCTTCATATGTAAATCAGATTTTTTTACATCAAGTTATAAAAGTAATCATAAAATTTAAGCTGGAGAACAGCCTCAGAAATTACTGACTTCAACCCTCTCATTTGACAGTGGAGGGCATGGAGACTTTCCTTGCATCATTTGTATCTGTATAACATGGTGCCTGGCATAAATCTAAGAGCTCAGGGAATGTTTACTGAAAGAAAGGTGACTTGCTCAATATCCCACAGCTAAATAGTGGCAGGGCCAGATTCTCAAACCCAGCCTATGCTTTCCCCCCAATTTGGTGTGTCTTCTCATTTGAGCAGGTTTATCTTTACTTAAGTTGGCAGTGGTTCCTACGCTTTACATTTCTAGCCCCCATCCTATTTGTCAAGTACTTAAACTTATAAGAAAATAGTTGCAGTATTTTTTTCCTGTTGAAGACCTATACTGAATCTATTTATGTATGGTACAATTAATATAATATAATTTGATATTACAAAATATACAATTGATCACCTCCTACTTCTGTATTTTAAATTTCAACCTTTGTGTGTATTTATTTGATGGGACATAGCTTTAAACTTGCAAAATTTTTTTCATGTTTCAATATTTTTTACTTATTGAAAATATCTTCTTCTTTTTTACACCTTTCTTTCCTCTGAAATCCACTTCATCCCTCCTAGTGAAATGTATGACAAATTGGACTTCCTGCTGTGTCCAGTTTGTACCTGTGAATAACTGTCAATATTTATATTGCAGTTCTCAGAAGCAGAGTTTAGAGCTTACCAGTGATCTCAGCATCCTTCAGATGACTAGGAAAGAGCTTGAGAATCAAGTGGGATCCTTGAAAGAACAGCATCTTCGGGATTCAACTGATTTAAAAACTCTTCTCAGTAAGGCTGAAAACCAAGCAAAGGATGTACAGAAAGAGGTAAAGCGAAAAGACATTATGAGCCCAATTATGGTTGGACTTAAAGCCAAAAGCAAATCAGATATTCATGCTAGTTAGAAATAAAAGGAAGCAGAAGTCAAATTACCTGTCACTAAGTTGATAGTTGGAGCATCCCTGCTTAGTGATTTCTAATTGTATATTGTGTTTCATATACAGAGGGTTCATTGGTAGGGTTTGGTCTCAAAAATATAAATATAGAAAATTACATTTTAATTTTTCTCTCCCAGGTAGTTGACCTGTATGAGAAGCCCTTTGTACCAGATCACTTGATCCATTGTCTATTTTTCAAAGAGAGTATCATATTTAACTTAGAATAGTTTTGGAAAGCAAACTGGGGCCATACTGTAATACTGCCTGAACCCCTCAGGTAAAACTGGCCTGAAAAGTTACTTAAAATCTACTTCATAGCCAGCCAATGAAACACATGTCCTATGACCTTTTACTTTCCCTTTTTCCTTTCTTCACAAATACACGTGCTCACTTTTCATGTCATTTTGCTTAAAACCTTGACTTGGAGGCTTTTTAAAAAATCATATCTGGGGCTGACCCTGTGGCACACTCGGGAGAGTGTGGCACTGGGAGCGCAGCGACGCTCCC
>NW_007728824.1:239017-242078 GCF_000696425.1 Galeopterus variegatus
GCTGAGCATGGTGTGGGCGACACCACACCAAGGGTTGCGATCCCCTTACCGGTCACAAAAAAGAAAAAAAAAAAAATCATATCTGGGGTTAAAAATGGTGAGGGTTGACTTTGGGACAGAGACCCTACAAAACTTCTTCCTGAGCAAGACAGGTACCTTTCACCTCCCAAAGCCTTGACGTTGACAGCAGAGCTGTGTTTGGTTCTGCTGGCCTTATACCCAATCCCTGCACTGACTCCTGGCCAGCTCAGGGGATGGAGAAGGCTGATAGAACTTAATCAGCGACTACCCCAATTGTAGACTATTTTAAATGAAGGATTCTTTAGACATTATAATGAAGTTGAAGACAACTCTTTGTCTTTAATAATGAATTTTCCCAAAATTGTTTTTAAAAGATGTTTAATCAATGCAGTTTTTCTTTGTACTTTCCTTTCCTTGTAGTATCCTGGATTTGGAAATTATTATTATTATTCTGTCTTCATGTTTGTTCCTAAGAAAAAAAGCTGTAACATTTTTTGTTTTTGTGTGGACATATTGTTTTGTAACATTTCGTTTTTACCTTGCTAAGGATATGTGTTTTAGGAGAAGTCTCATTTTATTTGGTTGGAGCACAAATTTTGTGCCAAAGTAAATATCTAGTATTTAATACTTGTATGCACTTTGTGTCCTTCCAGTCCATATGCCGTAGTTCTTTCAATATCTGGGAAGAATGCTGTGGTCGGAAGATGATTCTGTTACATGTTACTATGAATGCATTAGCCATTTTGTTGCATTATTTGTTTGCCTGTTTTTGGTCACTGAGCAGTCAGTGCAAAATGCTTTAACTGTTTTCACAAATGGCAGTGGCATGTTGTCACAGCATCAAAATTGTTGATAGTCTTTGGATTGCATTAAATGCAGCACATTTTAAAATGTCTGATCTTGTCAGTATGTTTCTTTTCTATTTTCTTGTTCACTGTTTTTCATTGTGAACTGATGTGTAGTCACCACACTCCTTTGTAATGTGAATTGCTCTTTCTGTTTGTCCTGATTTCAACGTAATGGATTCTGTCTGTAGCTAAAATGTTCTTTAATAAGGTTCTTATGCATGTGTAATTCACTACAAATGAATTATTACCTTTCATTAACACACATATATTCCCTTTCAACATTTCTCTGTTGTTCTCCTTTCTCTCATAGAATCATGCTTAATGTGCATAATGTGTCTTCAACACTGTAACAGGCTAAAATATTACAAGCTAAGAAAGCCCAGATATGATTATTTTTATCAAGAACCAAAGGTGTTGGTAATATTGTGTGATATTTCCCTCTTAATCAGGACTGAGCTTGTTTCTCACCTCAGAGGTAGAAAGCAAGATGGAGCAAAAATGATATCCAAGCAAGAAGGTGACCTTTGTTCCACCAATTAAATTTTATATATGTTCAGCTTTTATATGAACATTTATTAAAGAAAAAGCACGAGAAAAATTAAATTTTAATCTTCAGTATTAAGAGAAAATAATGGCATATCATCTTTATATTTGACTGTAGAAAGCTCTACATATTTTAATTTAGTAGGAATATCTGTAATTTAAAAATTCATTAAATAGTGAGGACACAAGTCCACCCTGCAAAGACTGACTCAAGAAGGCTGTTTGGCTTCAGCATCTTGCCATGGGGCCAGAGTCCTTTCCACCCCACTCACATGCTGGAGGTAAGCAGCAGGATCTTCCTGACTGAGCTATCTTCCTGTGGTTCTGTTTTACAACTCTTGGAATGGAGAAATGATTAAGTGCTTTGGTGTAAAGGGAAGGCTGGATGTAAAAATAGTGGAAAAGGAAAGTAAGGGAAAATTTTGATCAACAAAGCCCTTTTTACTTATTCTTTGTTAGTCACTGTTAAGAATCAGATCATGGATTATTGAGAATTGATTGTGTTCTAAGGTGCAGAAACTAGTCTAGGTACCCGACTTGGCCTTGGCAGCCACCAGAACTGTCTGCCTTCCGGAAGGAAGTCCATAGACCTTCACACCACCAGAAAGAAGCTGTCATAAGGCCATAAGTCTTACTCCTTAGTTCATTCTCCAGCATGCTGCCTAGGCTTGTTCTGGGAACATTCTTAGGTAACAGGAAGTGTCTTTCATACTTTACTTCGCTCTCTCCCCATATCTTTCTTCCCCCTTTCTAGTGACCTCTATGCTGAGCCTAACTCCCCCATCTTTTCTGTCTAATGTTTTTATACATTTGTATCTTTCTTAATATTTATCTTTGTTCAGCATAATGGTGAGCTTCTAATTAGTTATTCCAAGATATTTGCATTTTTTAGAAGCACCATTATAATGGTGTTCTTTATTGAGGAATTTCTAGGATATAAGTAGAGAGGAAATGGAAACTTTCCAGCCTCATAGGTTATATTTAGGGAAAAGAAAGAACCTTTCTGGTATACCACACCTGTGGTATATTTATTTTATATTCAATCCTTGTCTTTCTGTCTTCCTTCTAAAACCTTCAGAGATGGCAGAATGGGGTAATGAAGGCAGCGAGAAAGGCACAGCCAGTAGCAGAACAGTGTCTACTCTTTGACTGGAAGCCTAGCATGCTTGTAAGATACAATATCTAGAAATGGAACCAGTCTAGAATTCCAGGCTCCTGGGGTCATTTAAAGTAGGGACTCCGTTTTGCATTTGTCTCATCTGTGTTCAAGGGATAGATCATCTGTCTAAAAGGAAAATTATATACAATAAAATACTTTTCAGAGCAGAAATTATTTTTAATTGATACTTGTAAGTTTTAGGTGAAGAGAGAAAAATTTCTCAATCGTAGTGATGGATACTTCATTTCTTTGCTTTATTTGTCTAGAAAATTCACTTATCCGGAACACTTTAATACCCCATAACATTGAATAAAGGGAAACCTATTGGGAGTTAATAGCTTGGCTGACATAGCTTACCAGGATATACACTCAGGCTTCCTAACACTGCCATTTAATTAGGTATGTTATTTATTTTTCACCTGCTTTTTTTTTTTTTTTTTTTTTTTTTTTTCTCAACTTGAAACTTTCCTTTTCTTCTATAACTCACTTG
>NW_007728824.1:242285-252491 GCF_000696425.1 Galeopterus variegatus
TTTTTTTTTTCCCCTTTTTTTTTTTTTTTTTTTTTTTTTTTGCTCAACTTGAAACTTTCCTTTTCTTCTATAACTCACTTGGTGGAAAAAGTGACCCTTTATATGAGAAACAGGTGGCAAAATGGTGACTTCTGTTAATTTTTTTTTGACTCCAGGGCCAGAAAATTCTTGCATAGAATCAAGTAAACATTGAAGACTTCTTATCCCCTTTAAAAGAAAAAGACTTTGGTATTGCAGGTGACTGAATAGGGTCTGGTATATAAGCCTGACTAGAACCCTAACTTCATACCCATTTTAAGTTGAGTCTGCACACTCTTTTTTCTTTGCCTTTAGTATGAAAAGACACAGACTGTACTCTCAGAACTGAAGTTGAAGTTTGAAATGACTGAGCAGGAAAAGCAATCAATCACAGATGAGCTCAAACAATGTAAAGACAACCTGAAGCTGCTTCGAGAGAAAGGAAATAATGTAAGTCTTTGCAAACTTGGCTTAGCTTTGATTGAGAGACAGGAGAGAGAGTTGAAATTGATTTTCAGAGGACTTTATTACTGATTTGGGAAACTGATGGCCTTTGATACAAATGAAGTAAGCTTTTCATTATTGAGATTCCATAATGGAATCATTGTGCTGTCAATTTTTTTTGAGTAAAATTTGCCCCTTTAACTTATACTCTTAGAAGAGCCTGACGACTGCGAGCCTTGTTTGCAATAAAACAACTTACCTAAGAACTATTAGGTTTTCCTAGATGAGTCTGAAGTTCTGTCACTAAGCCATCATCTGGTACTTGTTTCTCCCCTGCTAAGAAATAAAGCACTACCACCAGGGACCCATTTAAGAGGGAGTAGTACATGTTGATTTTTAGCATTCGGCAATATCAAAAAATAGAAATTTAGTCTAATAATGTTCTCACTAAGGTGCATTCCTGAAATACTTAGTTTCTCTTTGGCATCCTGTAAATATTAGGAAGTATTTGTTGAGTTTCTGTGGGCTTTTTGAGTGTGTGTGTGTGTGTGTGTGTGTGTGAGAGAGAGAGAGAGAGAGAGAGACAGAGACAGAGACAGAGACAGAGACAGAGATTAGAACATTTTGGTATAAATTGAGTTTAATAATATCTGTATTTCATTTGCTAGAAAGGCAGATGGTCTTTAAAAAGATGTCATGCTAAATAAATGTTGTTTTGTACGTTTTGGTGATCATTGCCTTTGTGGGCCCTTTAACTGATGGATGTTCAGTGTGGTTGGTAGTGCTCTGACTTATTTCAAACCCCTGTCATGGCTTGGACGCTGCAGTGGGCATGAACCACATGCTTCCTATGGAGGAAGGCACTCTGCTTAACTTGCAGCACAAGTACAAAAGAGTGATGTTGCATGGCCACCCAGTTATTCAGTTGCACACAGAATGCTCATGAATTGTGTCCAACTGTCCTTAGTTAAAGAAAGTCTTAGTTTTTAGACAATAAAGGCTTGCTGCTTAGATAGAAGCCTTTTTGAAGTTGATGAATTGGTTGTGAAGGCTTTATGCTAAGCAAAAGTGGACTGCATTTATTTTTGAAAATGTAGGTTACATAATTCTTCTAAAATCAGATCATATTGGTTTGGTTACTTCTCTCTTTTTTGTTAATTCATATCCCTCTGATTATGGAATTTCACTTCACTTCCTGCCAAATTAACCTATGAAGACATCTAGCATAATCAGAATGGATCCCCTTATACTATTCAGAACCTATTCAAAAGTAACCTTGCTGTTATTATTTATAGTTATGAAAACAATTTACCTTAGGGTTGAATTTTCTTTTTGGTGATATTGGACTTAATGGTACTAAAATATTATTCTGTAATAACACTCATTGTAGTAATTCTTTTCCAATTTTAAAAATTAATTATATAACTGAAAGCCCTGAAACTCAGCTACCTGTCTTTTATATACCAAATGTTTATCATATATTGTGTGAGATTTCTTGCCTGATTTAGGAAGCATGCATTGTCACAGGGTACTTATTTTTAAGCTTGAAAGCAATACCATCTCATAAGCAAAAGAGTTTTGGTTGGGAAGAAAAAGAAGGTTTGGGGGATGGTCAGTTAGCTCAGTTGGTTAGAGAGGAGCCTTATAACCCCAAGGTCACAGGTTCCAATTCCTTCCCCCCACCCCCTCCAAAAAAAAACCAAAAAAAAGAGTTTTGTTGGAGGGATAAAATAAACTTTAGCCATTGCTAAGGGAGTATATAGTCAAATAATAGATTCCAGGTATAGAACAAAAATACTGTACTGTCAAGCAGAGCATCAGTTGATGAAATACTATCATTGCTCTGTCTTAAAGTGCTACGTTTCATTAGGGTGTTAGGGACACCCACATTACCCATTACCTCTAGTTGTTCCTTTTAAACTGGTAGTTTGCCAACTTACATACCAGTCTATCATTCTGGATTATGTTAGATGTCTTTAAGATGTTTGAATCACTGCAAAACCTGAGTGGTATACTTCTGTTACCTCAGTCTTCCTTTCTTTCCTCCCAACCCCCTGGGGTCTAAACCATCTTACCTGATTTTTTTCATAGCATAAAATGATTTTAATATCCCTTCCCTTCTTTAGCCTTCCATATTACAACCCGTCCCAGCCGTATTCATCGGCCTATTCCTGGCTTTCCTGTTTTGGTGTTTCGGTCCATTGTGGTAGAGAAAGGTACTACAAGCACTACTGTTGAGTCCTTGTCTGTTTGTCCCCGTCACCTGTTTGTGCCATATTTGTAATATAGTGCATGGCAAAACCACACAGGTATTTTATTACCTGAAGCAAACCCTTCATTTAGTATGCCATGTATTTGTGTCACACCAATGAACTGGAATAGTCAACTAATCACTTAACATTTTGTCTTGTTTCCTCTGTAATAATGCTAACCATGAATTAATTCCGACCTAACGAGTTGTTAATATGCTTCCTTTAACTGAGTCTTTATCTCTAGCAAACTGGAGTAAACTATGAATTTCTGCAATATTAGTATCCCCTTCCCAATTATGTGTTTAATCAGATTTGAATGAGAAATGAAGAGTTTGCCTCTTTGAAATTTCAGCTGGCTTTCTTCCCCCTCTCCCTACTCTTCTTCCTTTCTATAATGTAGAGTTTCTTTGTTTCAGCCTTTTGCCTGTTTACATTCTGGCAAAGATAAGAAAGAATGAGATTAGCATAATGAACCATTGGGTCACAGTCTCAACCCCAATATGCACTTACTTGGTGAGAATATAAACCTATCCCATATCTTTGAGCCCTCATCTGCAACATCAGGATATTTCTTTAAAAACCAATTTTCTCAATAAGACCCTCAGAACACTAGTAAAAATAACGGTATCAACTAAAACAAGTTGATATTATAAAGGTCTCTGAAAGTTAATAGGAAACAGGTCATCCATGCTTACCTCTAACTGGCATGCATGTTAGTAGACTGTAGGAGATGCTCATGTGGCTTTATTACACTGGACAAGGTCTTTACCAGAAGTATCAAACAGGCAGGTTTCCTCATGGCACTGCCCCATCTCGAACCCCATATGAGTTTGTCTTCTGTGGTTAAAAGTTAGAGGATAAAAGCTATTTTCTTTCTGTCACCTTAGCCACCAGCCCCTTGTATACTATAACTATCCCAACATATGAGTCTGGTTTTCATCAAGAAATAAACATTTTAGGTAGAAACATACTATAGGCATCTATATCCATCAGTTATATTGGAATACTAAGTATGGATACAGGAGTAAATAAAGCATGTGGAGCCAAGAGGGTTTCTTAGAAGTCAATAATAAGTTTTGACTGTAACAAAGTTGAAACTGCCCAGGATTTTCCTGTGATGTATTAGGCTTCCAAATGATGGCCCTGCTATTATGGCTCTCCTCAATACCTGAACTCCTTCACTTTTTTTTTTTTTTTCCTTTTCTTTTTGAACTTTATTCTTACAATGCAAAGATAAGTTTTTTCCAATATTCTGTTAAGTATTCAGGACTCTCTGGAACCAAGCGGTTAATAGGTATGAAAAGAGAGGGGAGAATGTGATATTGACTCTTGGTTTCTTTCCACACAGAAACCCTGGCCCTGGATGCCCATGTTGGCGGCCCTGGTTGCGGTGACAGCCATCGTGCTGTACGTGCCAGGTCTGGCCAGAGCTTCTCCATGAGAGCGTTTCTTGAGTCTGTACACCGTCCTCCCTCTAGAAGCTGGCATCACACTCATGCTGGGGACAAACAGAACCATTTTCTTCCTTTTTACCTCTTAAAACAGCAGAAGTGCAAGAATACAGCTATAGGGTCATTGCTTTAAATTATATAAAATGTATCTGTCTATAAAGAGGATATAAAATTGTGACTTTATTCTACTGTAAGCAATAATTTGCTTGCAATTTTTCATGTAATTTTTTAATTAGTTTGTTGAGTTTCTGAATATTATGGTGGCCTAAAGTAGGCTTCTTGGTACACCAAATTATTTATAACATTAAATTTATGGGTATTTTACCCCTAATTCTGATGGCCAGATAATTCATTTTTCTGATTCAAAAACTACCCAAACCAAACAACCAATTCATACATGGGAAAAGAGGCCCTGTGTGCTCAGTGCCTATCAGTTTGAAATATATACACATATATATATTTTTTACATATTTACACCATTTTTACTTGTTATAAAACCACTGAGCTATTGGGAACAAGAACTTAGAGACAACTATTTGCGTGAATTTTTTTTTTTTTTTTAAAGGAAAAATACATTTGGAAAATATTCTGTTATAGTGATAATTTGGGGCATATGTGCACGCTTATTCAGCCTTAACGTGACTTGAAGATGTGGAGGACATCACTTTGAAAAACTTTCCATGAGAGTGTGTATTTTCTTGAGCAAACTGAAGTATTTCTGGGAGCAAAAACATAGTAATTACACAATTTCAGTGCAGTCAACCAAACTGTTGAGTCAATTGGAATGTAATTTATTAAACCTCACATATTTAAAGAGATATTTTCTTTAAAAGCCAAGTTACTTTCTCATATACAGCATTTTAGGAAGCATGATTTTTTTTTCTATCATCTGTTCCTCCAAGCATGTTAATTGAAGAAAGAATTAATATCTCTTTGGATGAGCTTTTATTGACTTAATTCGGTTATGATGTTTTGGAGCTAATTCATGTTTGAGATGAGCTGTTGTTACCTACCAACAGATTTCCTGGTTGGGTATTCAAATGGTTATTTTCTTTTTATTGTTGTTAATTGGGACTTTCTGTTAATGAGAAGCACTGTTCCTAAGATTAATACTGTTCCATGCACAGTGAAGCACCTAAACATTGCTTGATGTTATAAATTTAAAACACAGAAGTGAAAGTTTAGCTATGGTTTTGTGCAGCACCATAGTTATGTCAATGAAATTTATTTAGGTCATAGAATATCCTAAAGTATCGCACAGTTAAAATTTTCAGTCAGTGAAGACTGGGAGGTAATGTCAGTGAATTGGCTTGAATGTTCTGTGGCAATCCACAGATCTTGCCAGATATTGAAATAGGAGTTTAGGGTATAATTTGCCTTGTAATGTTTGGCAGTCATTCTTTATACTTTAAAGGTTATGTTTTAAGCTATTTGGGTTGCTGTTGGGAGGATCACTAGATTTATGGAGGAATTAGTCACAAATGACTTGTAGAAAATACTGTCATATAGTTCATTTCATCATTTTCTGTTGCAGGAAGCCACTCTACCACAGAATGCTAATATGCCAGTGGTACCCAGTACCTCTTGTATATAGGTTATTGCAAATATTGTTCTGAAATGCTTAACTTCAGAATTACATTTTTTAAAGTAAATAATTGTTTTAAATCTATTTTGTAAAGATATAAAATACAATAGAATTTCTGGAGTACAGATTAAACTATTTGCACTAACACACGTGATGTGCATGATTTAATAAAATAATTTACTCTCCCTATGCATGTTTGAGTTGGATATCATTGAAATTCTTAGTGCTGACTCTACTTTTTGATTGTTAATAGTCTTTTCTTGAAATGACTCTTTATGCAACATAACATATGTTTGATGTCCTTCAGGGTTTAAAAGAAAACACTGGGCTGTTTCCTCCAAGTTTTATTAGCCTATTATTTAACTTACTGCTCTAATTTTTTTCCTTTTTAATATGGTTATTGTTAAAATGTGACTCCCTTTCCAGACATGTCTTTTTAAATGTAAGGTCTAGTATCAATATTTACATCAATCAAATTGAATAAATGATTTTTTGTAGTTACTTCCAGTTTTTCTCAAGAATATAAATGACACTATTCATGAGCAGTACCTCCAGTTTTGTTCAGTTCACTGCCAGATTAAATAAATAGTATTATTCACTGGTAGTGATAAGAGTCATTAAGAAATTTTAAGCATAGCAGTTAAGAATTGAATGACCCTATCATGATATATTTAAGAATTATTCAAAGGTGCTACATGGTGGGTCAGAAAATGAAAGGAACGTGGTGTTTGAAGCAAAATAGATCTGTATTGGCATCTTGCTGTGCCTTTTATCAGCTGTGTTACCTTGGGCAAATCACTTACCTTCTCTAAGTCTCCATTTCCTCTTCTATAAAATGGGGAGAATAATATATTTTAGATGGTAGTGTGAAAATTTAAAAGGTAATGTATGTGAAATACCATTTGAGAGGTAAATAAGTGTTTATGAGAATGTCATACTGAAAAAGTATTGCAAATATTAAAGTTTTAGGTGTACATCTATTTTAAATGAATTGATTGACTCAAATGCTGATAATTTCTGTGTGTGAATGAGATACGACTAACATTATGAACCCCAAGAAAGCATCATTACCTAGCTCTGTTCTTCCCCTTCATAGTTGTCTCTTTGGGAATATGCTTAGTTTGATAATTAACCAATTGCCCACAACAGTTTTGGAACTCCTATTGTAATTTTCTTCAAAGTCACTTTGAATCTGTGTGAAAACTATTCCCATTGCTATGTAGTCAGAGGCTTTCAACCAAAAATAGTATTGCCTAGCTTGATCTCTCACTTTAATCAGCAGACTTAATCCCCAGTGACTGTTGGCTGCTTCCAGTGATTATATATCTACTATCAAAAGGATGGAAATCTACCAAAGAGGAAAAAACTGCATTAAACCATCAACTGAGTTAAAAATGCAGCCTTGCTCCAAAAAATTTACTTGTGGAAATTTATTCTGAGAACATGATTAAGTGTGCACAAAATTTTAACTACCGTGCAGCATTTAGTGCAGCATTTTTTATAATAGTGACAGATAACCTAAATATCCAGCAGTGGGTCATTGGTTAAATAAATTAATATTGCCATCCTACAGATTACTGTGCTTGCAAAGTATGTGGAGAGATATCCATACTGCATTAAGTAAATAAAACAGGTTACTAGTGCAGAATAATCTTGGTTTTATAAAGGAAAAAAATGTAAACATACAAGGCTACTTCATAAAGTTTGTGGAAAAATAAAGTTAAAAGATAATATGAATCTTTCCATAAACTTTGAAGTACCCTCATAAAAGAATATGTTTATAAGTGAGAGAACTTGGAAAGATTTATACTCAGACTGGTTGTCCTTACCCAACTGTGGATGAGTCCATTCTTCCTTTATGATTTATGACTTATTTTTAGTGGTAAATATATGTTGCTTTTGTAAATTTTTTAAGCCATTTGGTTTTGCATTAAATTAGAAACAAAAAGATTCCAAATTTGTTTCCCTAGATGAATGAGTAGTTAACTTTTCAAAGTACCTACCTTAAAAGGGGCTAATGTTTATTTGCAGTTATGAATTCTGGTGTGTTTATTCAACCGTCAGTCTTACACTATTAAACATGCTTTGTACATATGTACATAGAATTGTCATGCTAGAGGAACCCATAGCAATCTGATCTCACCTTTTCGCTTATCAGGGAGAAAAATCCAAGAGTTTTTGACTTGGAGTCATGATGACAGTTTAGTAATAAATTTGAGAACCAAGATATTTATTTCTTTTTCTGCTACTCTGCATTGTGTCTCCAGGTTTTGATGGTTTCATATCCATTCATTTAACAAATCCTTAATTGAGTGTCTGATACGAGGCACTGTGCCAGATCTTGGTAATACTCAGTCCCTATGTTCATAGAGCTTTTGGTGTAGAGGAGAAATACAGGCAAGGAATCTGGCAATTACAGTTCAGTATAATAGAAGACAAGGGCCTTATGGAACCATGGCAGAGGGGTGTACTTCCTCTCACGTTCAACCACCCAACCATCTGAGCTAGGAATATCTGGCTGCGGAGCCAAAGGTGATTTTCCCCTCTAGATGGTCTGGGGAACAGGACTGGTTTCTCTTGAAGTACCTGGCTTTGAAAATCATTAAGATCTGAGCTTTATTTTCTTAGAAAAGGCATTGTGATTGGGGAGCACTTTTAAGGCTTTATGTGTACTGTCCTAGAGTTTTGCCCTTTTAAATGGTTTGAATTGTACCTTGCAAGTAACAGATAACTAGTGAAGGATTTTTTTTTTTTTCTTAAGCCAGGGAAAAGTATTTTTGCCAGACTGACTCTTTGAAAAGAGTCTCCTGTTGATGGGCTGGGGCCTGGATCGGATGAATCCAATAATAAACCCTTTGCACACGGAGGCAAGTATTCTCCATGTCTTATTATTTGTGTTTACAGTACTGCTCATTCAGTAGTTTAAGGAGCTGCATATTTCTTCCTACAGATTAAGCATGTTCCAGCCCAGATCATATGATATATGATTTGTTACTCTGTCATGCAAGGACACTGAGATAAAGCCTCTCTGAAAAAGAAAGGAACATTAAGAATTAATAAAGGCAAAAGGGACGCAGGAGAGTGAAGGGGGAACAAGTAGAAGAACTTTTATTGGTTGTGCTCCTGCCGTCCACAGCTGCTGTTCATTTTATCTTTTCATTTTCACCTCTCTTGAACTGATAAGAGTATATCTAGGTAGCCAGACTTCATTTAGCAGAGATTCAAACTTCTCTACGAAATTACATCCCAGGTTTTTTTTTTCTCATCCTGAATTTTTGTGTATTTATTTATCCCATCATCTTGTTCCACATAGAATTTGAAACAGACATGCCTGCTTGAACAATGTTTTTTCCACTCCTAAATAGCAGGATCCTTTCCTGCTAGACTGAGAATCCTTCCTCATGGTAGGTTCTACAAGCAGATGAGGGAGAAAGGAGCAAAGTCCAAAGGCACTAAGAAACCTCAACCATTTAACACTTCTTGAATTCCAGGTTTCTGCCGTAAATTACTTTACTATCCATAGACTTTCTGCATAGTTACATCATTTTGGTTGTGGTTGAAAACTTGCTCTGACTCCTCCTCTCACAACCAGGCATACTGCCAGCACCTCAGGGCTCACCCGGGGGCCTGAGGCATAGAGCTGGGGACCAGACCCCACCACCCCCCAACCAGGCACACTGCCAGCTCCGAGGAACATGCCAAAAACATCACTTCCATGTGGGTGGCCCACCACAGCCACCACAATAACCACTGCTGCCACAAATGTGGCTAGACATCACAACCACCATGCAGATGGTCCACCAGCCACTGGAGTGCATTGACAAAAGGAGAGCCACCATCTGAGACCAAAGAAAGGAAGAGGATGTTTCTCTCCACAAAGCCCATTCCAGAGTGACAGAAGAAGCATCTGCTCTATGATAATATTGGGGGACCTGAACACACCTCTCAGTATTGGTCAGATCATCTAGGGAACAAATCAACAGAGTAACCATTACCCTTTCAAAGGAAGAGAGAAATCTAGGGTTATCAGTGGTAGAAGCGGGGAGGGAGAAAGGGATAGGGAGAGATTGGACAAGGGGCATAAAGAATAAGTATAATTTGTAACAATATCTATACTAGTAATATTGATTTGATCAACATGTCAACATTGAGCCCCCAAAATATGTATAATCAATTATGATTCAATAAAAGTTTAAATAAATATATAAATAAATAATCCATAATGGTTTACTCAGTCATGCAACTTTGGCAAAAAAAAAAAAAAAAAGTTTTATATTTTTAAATATTTTAGCCAAAAATTGGGTAGTGAACATATGTGCTGTGTCCACATACAGCCCATTTTATCAGGGAAGTTGAGTAACTATTGTGATATCATCTGGAGTAAATAGAACGTCCTACCTGCTCAAGTCATCTGTCTTTGAATACTTAAAATACATTTATTTTTCTGAGCACATTT
>NW_007728824.1:253044-259654 GCF_000696425.1 Galeopterus variegatus
TGCTGAACAAAAGACTTTTTTTTTTTTCCACCCAACCCTGCTGTTTTGAATTTCCTTGAACTTGAAAAAAAAAAAAAAAAAAAACTGGGAAGGGTGGATGGGGGTTCATTATACTATTTTACTCTAATACATGTTTGAAATTTCCCACAATAGATGTTCTTTTTTATTTTTTAAATTTTTAAATTTTTTTAAACAAAAGATGACCGGTAAGGAGATCTTAATCCTTGACTTGGTGTTGTCAGCACCACACTCACCCAGTGAGCTAACTGGCCATCCCTATATGGGATCTGAACCTGTGGCCTTGGTGTTATCAGCACCACACTCTCCCCAGTGAGCCACGGGCTGGCCCAACACAATAGGTGTTCTTAAAAGTGTTTTTTTTAATGTACAGCAATCATCATACTTAATGGGGTGACTTTAGTAACATTTTTGTTAAAAGTCAAGGACTGGAATAGTTACCAATTTTCACTCCAACTCCTCAACATTGAACTAGCTAATGCTATATGACATAAGAAAATGCAATATAGGGGTTGGAAAAGAAGACACAAAATTGTCATTTTCAGATCCTGTAATGATCTATATAGAAAACCCAACAGCATCTATGAGCTGTTAGAACTCATAAGAATTGAATAAAGGTTGCTCAATATAAGATCAAGATACAAACATCAATAGTGTTTCTAAATACCAGTAACAACTAATTAGAAAATATAATAGGAAAAAAGATCCCATGTGTAATAGCAACAGAAACTACCTGAAATAAAACCTTAAAAAGAGCGTGCAAGACTTTCAGAAGTTACTGAACAACATAAAGGCCTGAATTAATAGAGAAATATTACTGTGTTCGTGAAAGGGAAAGCTCAGTACTATAAAGATGGTCAGTTCTCCCAAAATTAATCTATAAATTTAATGTAATTCCAATCATAATTTCAACAGAATTTTTCTTTGAATTTAACAAACTGATATATTTATGAGGAAATTTAAGCTTTCTAGAATTGCCAAGAACTTCTGCAAAAGAGAAAGGACAGACTTGCTCCATTAAATTTCAAGGGTTCTAATAAAGCTATAATGATTTAGAATATAGTATTAGGAGCAGAGGTAGGCAAATGCAATAATGGAACAAAAGAGCTCAGAAATTGAGCACCTATGGAATCTTGGTATATCATAATAAAGGTCACGTTACATTATAAATCACTGGAAAAATAATAAATAGTTTGAGGACAGTTGGATTTCCATACGGAAAAAATAAAAGCCAATCTTTATACCTTACATAAAAATAAATGTCAGATGAGTTAAAGACTTTATTAGAAAAAAGGAGGGTATAATAATTTTATGACCTTGGTGCTGGCTCAATTTATGAAGGTAAAAATAAATACAGCTCTACAAGGGAACTTCAAAAAGTTCATGGAAAAATAGAATTAGAAGACAACACGGCTGACAAGTTAGCTCATTTGGTTAGAGTGTGGTGCTGATAACACCAAGGTCAAGGGTTCAGATCCCTGTACTGGCCAGCTGTCAAAAAAGAAAAAGTTATGAATCTTTTCATGAACTTTTTGAAGTAGCCTTGTATTAAATTAAAAATGTTTATACAAGGAAATGTATTTAATAATTCAGGAGGCAAACTGGGAGATGATATTCACAACATTTATAACAAAGGATTAGTATCCCAAATTTATAAGTAAATACAATCTGGCAAGAATAATCCAAAAGAAGAGTTGTCAAAGGATATGAACTAACGATCTAAGCCCAGAGTTGGTAGAAGGAAGTAATAAAATCAGAGCAGAAATAAATGAGATAGAAACTAGAAAAGCGATAGAAAAGGTCAACCAAACTAAGAGTTGGGTTTTTTAAAAGATAAAATCAACAAACCTTTAGCCAGACTAAGAAAAAAAGACTCAAAATCAGAAATGAAAGAGGAGACATTACAACTGATACCACAGAAATACAAAGGATCATAAGAGACTGCTATAAACAATTACACGCCAACAGGTTGGATAACCTAGGAGAAAGGAATAAATTCCTACAAACATTAAACCTACCAAAACTGAATCACAAAGAAACAGAAAATCTGAACAGATGAATAATAAGGAGATTGAATAAGAAAAAGTCTCCCATCAAAGAAAAGCCCAGGTCCTACCTGATGGCTTCACTGCTGAATTCTACCAAACATTTAAAGAACTAATACCAGTTGTTTTAGTCTGTTTGTGTTGCTATAACAGAATTACCTGAGACTGGGTGATTTATAAGGAAAAGAGGTTTATTTGGCTTATGATTCTGGGACAGCTGCATCTGGCATGGGCCTCAGGCTGCTTCTACTCATGGCGGAAAGTGGCAGGCAGCCGGCGGTTACAAGCAGATCACATGGCAACAGGAAGCAAGAGAGAGAGAGAAGGTGCCAGGGTCTTTTTAAGCACCAAGCTCTCATGGGAACTAATAGAGCGAGAACTCACTCATTAATCTCCTTTCCCCCAAGGAAAGCATTAATCCATTCATGAGGGATCCACCCCCATGACTCAATCAGTTTCCAACACTGTCACATTGGGGACCAAATTTCCACATGAGTTTTGGAGGGGACAACACATCCAAACTCCATCACCAGTTCTTCTTGAACTCTTCCAAAAAAGGATAGCAAGTCTCAGAAAAAGAATCCAGATGGCTAATAAAATTATAATAAAATATAATAGTAAAAGATTAAATATAATAGTAAAATAAAATATAAAATTATAATAACAGAAGATTATTCAGGGAAATGCAAACTAAAACATTAATAAGATATCATTTCATACCCTTCACACTGAAAAAAAAAGATCTGACAATGCTAAGTGTTAGTAAAAGCATAGAAAAACAAATTATCATTCGCTTTGGTGGGACTGTAACTTAATATGGCCACTGGGGAGAGCAATTGAACAACGTTCAATTGCTGAAAATGTTTAATACTTTGACCAGCAATCTCTTTCGTAGTTATATATGTTAGAAAAACTCAGATGTGTGCACAAGGAAATGTGTACAAGGATCCTTGTTCATGGAAGCATTCTTAATAACAGCAAAAACTTAGACACAACCTAAATGTTCATCAGTAGGGAAACAGATGAATTGTGGTATGTGATTATGTGACCGGACAGTTAAAATTAATTAATTGGGTTGATATGCATCAACTCCAATAGAGCTGAAACAATATTTAATGAAAACCAAAAACCACTCTATGGTCTATGTAGGAAAAGTATAAATAGTGACAGTATAAATACCAGCTTCCTATATTTGCTTCTGAGATGGTGGTGGAAGGGAAATGAGATTTAGAGGGTTGAAGGAGAAGCAGGGAGGGGACATCAGCTTTTAAGTGAACGGAGTATTTCTTTAAAAAAGGCATGTGGTAGAATTTAACATTTGTCCATTTGGGGTAATGGGTACATGGGTATTTCCTATATTGTCTTCCCTGCTTTGTATTTGAAGAAAAGAGGTCTGTCTGTTTCCATTGCATCTGGAAACTCCCTGGAAACAGACTGTCTCTATAAGAGTGGCATATTTTATTTATACAAGCTTCACCATGACCAAAGTGTTAGTTCTGGTTGAACAGGTATGCGCTGAGTATCTAAAGCTCGCTATCTTTATTTTGCATTTTATTAAGTCTTTTAGATGTTTGAAATGCATTAACACCATCTTTTGAAACTTTTTTTCTCAGAATGCTGCCATCTTTGTGGACAAAGGACCATATCGTACTCAGGGTTTCAGCAGCTGGGCTTCAGGCAGGCTGTGACAGTATTCCTGATCATTGCAGCTTTGGCAGGAGTTTCTGTGAAAGTGAGAAGGAATTCCTAATCAAGCAATATTTTTTGTGTCATCAGCTAAGAAGCCCAGTGAGCTGAACAAGTTGCTCTTGGCCTTCCAGTCCCCTCTCTCTGCTACAGGCTTGTTTTGGGGCAGACCTTCCCTGGAACAGCCTCCTAATTTTGTGTGGAGGTATTGGCTAGGGCACTGTATCTACATAGAGCTGATGATCAGCAGTCCTAACCTAGGAAAAGCAGTCTTTTCTGGTCCTGTGTCCAGTGGCAGTGAAGCAAACTGGGTGTCCAGTCAGCAGAAAGGGGTCAGCTAGAAAACAGAGGGGGCCACCTGCCTCTTGTATCCAGCTGATTGGATGCTATGTGGGACATATGTTGCAACAATCTGCTGAATTTTCAAGAGAAACTGGGAATTGGACTTTATGTTTACTTTCCGGATAAAGGGGAGGGGAGAATGCACTGTGTGAGGCAAAGAAAACATGTCTGGCAGCCCAGCTTGGGCAGAGGGGCTACCAGCTGGCAACCTCTGATCTAATCAAGCCGAGATTTATAAAGCACCAGAGGTGCCTCATGCTGGAGTCAGACTTCAGAGACTAATGAAATTTTCCAGAAATTTTGGAGCTAGACTCCAGGTTGCTAAACTTTTTATTTTACCAAATTATAACACTTTTTAATTTTTATTTAAAAAAAACCCAAATCAACTACTGTTAACTCACCATTGCATTAAAGGATACCTAAAAAGTAGGATACACCTAATACACTAATACACATAATTCACAATACCTCATGAAACCTGGAGGCCAGATGTGTTTTGGAATTGAAAGTTATTTGCATTTTTGAAAAGTAATACGGTGCATATAATACTTCATAATAAAATAAAAAATTTCTGCCACAAACCATATGAATATTCAACTAAGTGGAATAAGTAAAGGCTGTAAATAATTGTATGTCAGTTCAGGTCATGGGTTTCTGCCAAATGAGTTTTGGTGCCAAAGCAAAAAAATTGGTTTTCAGGGCCTTTTGGGTTGTGGGCCTGTATCAAGAAAGGAAAATTCCTTTAAATGGATGAGCTTTATGAAAACCTCAACATGTTGCCCTTGTTTCTCTCAGACCATTCTAGATCACTGGAGACTGCATTAATTGTTGGACATTTGGGACCTTATACTGCAGGCCAAGGCAAATCTATATGGCTTCCCCACTTTCACCTGACTTCCTTTTGTAATCGGGAGCACACTACCACCATGAGGCAGCATTTTGTGATGTAAAGTGTTCCTTGCCATTGGAGTCCTAAGTCTGTCTCCTACTATCTCATAGCTGTGTTGGTCCTAGTTCTGATCTCTGTGCTACTCAGAACTCAGCTCCTGCTTTCATGACTCCTCTTCAGTTACTAGAATGCATCTCTCTAAACTGTCATAAGTCTCAGCAAGCTTGGCTTCCTCCACTGTCCCAATCACATGACAAGGTTGCTCTTCCTGCTTGAGTGCCTTCTGGAGCAGCAGTGGTCTGTCAGGGCTTTCAGGAATGGCTCCCAGAAGGATCTGAACTGTACAGAGTACAGTGGGATTGGTCATTTCAAAATGGCTTTCTTTCCATGCATCCTGAGGGAGCATTAAATGTTTGAACAGCAAAGTCATACTGATGGTTCAGACTGACTCAGAATCAAATGACTTCTCCAGGGAGCATTGGAAGGGGGTGAGACTTTAGAGACAGGCCTTGAAGGACAGGAAAAATTTGGGCATATTGGGGATGTAACAGGAAGGCACTGCAAGTGGAAGGAGAGAACATGTCAGGTGTGTATGACATGTGTGGTTTCATGCAAACTGGAGCTAGACCTGGAGAAGAGCAAGGTTTGGAGAGGACACCAGGAAGAGGAAATTTCAGGAGGCAAGAATGGCTGAGGTGAGAGGGAGCTAGCTGGGTGTGTACCGGCACTGTGCAAAGGCTGCCCTACCGTGGGGAGGATTCATGCTCTTGGTTGTGTGGCTTAAGCAGAAAGGGAATTTATCATAAAGCAACACTGCAAGGTGTTCCTGTTTCTCTCTCCCTCCCAATCTCCATAAAAAATTCCCAAAGCAACCTCTCGCTGCTCTTAGCCCCTTGAGGACTTTTTCTATGACCCTCATCTTACCCTGAACGCTCTCCACCCCAGGAGTTGCCTAGTGTAGTTTCTCCTATTAAACTATAAGCTCCTAGTGGCAAGGCTGTGCCTTACTCGCCTCTTCCACCCTCTAGTCCCTCACTGTCCTGGGAGGTGTATCCTGTGGGTTTTCAGATTTCCTCCAAGTTGACCCTGCCTTGGCCTCCTAAAGGGGAGGTGCCCAGTTTCCCCTTCCGAGTTACCTCCTATACAGTTCCTTGCAAGATTCAGATCTCTGGCTCCAGGCATTTATTACATTTTTCTGATCAAAGCTCTTTTCCGAGCAGGATGTTTTCCATACCAGGAAGCCTAAGAGGATCCAGAATGAGCCATGGAAAGAGGAATGGAGGGATCAGTTTTCTCCAGTTCCTGTGCTGGTTTAGCACAAGAAAAAGAGTTGGATATTTTCCTCAGTTTCTCCTCTGAGCACCAACCCGAGCACTTTAGTAATCCAGCACATGTATACTTCCTTTTCTTTGTAACTTTTAATTTTGATGTGATTTCAGTTATACAGAAAAGTTGCAAGACTAGCACAAGGAGCTCAAATTTACCCTTCACCCAGATTTACCACTTTTTTACATTTTGCCCCATTTGCTTTCTCTCTCTCTCTCTCTCTCTCTCTCTCTCTCTCTCTCTCCCCCCCCCCCCCCCCCCCTCCCTCTCTCTCTGTGTGTGTGTGTGTGTGTGTGTGTGTGTG
>NW_007728824.1:259964-271378 GCF_000696425.1 Galeopterus variegatus
TCTCTCTCTCTCTCTCTCTCTCTCTCTCTCTCTCTCTCTCTCTCTCTCTCTCTCTCCCCCCCTCCCTCCCTCCCTCCCTCTCTCTCTGTGTGTGTGTGTGTGTGTGTGTGTGTGTATGTATGTTTACACACACACTTTTCTTTCCTGAACTGTTTGAGAATGTCAACTCATTCATTATGTCCTTGTGTGTATTTCCTAAGAACAAGGACATTCTCTTGGGTTTTTACTTCTTACCATGAGTGCTGGTTTCTTGCCCTAATATGGTGTTTCCTGGCCATTGGAGAGTGGGATCAGGGGGGATCTTATCAGTCTGAGGGAATTAGATAAGAAGTTGTCACAGCATTCCTTTCCTCCTGCCTAGACCCCACAGGGATAGAAACCCATACTAAGTGTGGGGCTGGGTCGTTATCTTGGAAAAATCTGCCTGTTGTTTCTGGATGAAAATGTGAGCCTTGTCACAGCTCCAAAGACAAACACGAGTTGGGGAAGGTAGCATCAATTAAGCAATCCAGTCTCAGACCTGGAAACATTTTTACTGTCTGTACAACACCAGAATTCAGAAGGAAAAGAAGTCACACCATTCCCTTTGTGGAGGAAGCTTTCTCTTCCATCTTAACCCTTGCTGCCTGTAGAAACAGTTGCAATCCTAACATCCTTCCTGAAAGTTATCTTTCTGCCATCATCATCTGTAGCCAGCATACCCCAAACCCTCTTGCTTTTAACCAGGTTCCCAGAGATTCTGGGATTCAGGGGCTCCCAGAAGAGCTGTGGACAACCTCCCTCATTAGGGTCCCCACTTTTTTGCTGATGCCTAGTGAAGAGATGGACAGGTGGAACGATCTTTTTTTGAATATAAAATTAATACATGCTACTTGGGAAAAAATCATAAATATAGAAAAATATGAAGAAGGGACACAGATTACCTACAAGCTTACTATGGTAACCTCTCAGACTCCTGTTGCACCAGGAATGAAAATTGTACAGTAGTTAAGAACCCACACTTGGGTCAACAGGACTAGACATAGTTCTGGCCCTGCCACTACTAACCTGTGTAAGAGAACTAACTTCTTTGAGATACTGTGTCCTGTAAAAAAGGTTGGAAATAGTACCTGAGTAAATATAAGCTAATGTATGTCAAGGGTTTAGTCCAATGACTGGCATGAAGCAATTGCCAACAAATATTAGTTCTTGAAGACAAAAAAGGACTCATCCCATACCACTGTATGGCAGCCTGCTGTTTTCTCTAACTGTGGTTTATTTATTCAACAAATATTTTTTGAGCACCAATTGCATGCCAGGCATAATACTAAGTACTAGCAACTAACCAAACAAAATCATTGCCCTCATGGTACTTACATTCTAGTGGAGAGAGAGACAGATAATAAACTTGTACATGTTGCAAAGTATGTCATGGGCTGATAAATGCTCTGGAGGAAAATTCAGCATGATATGGTAGAGAGGGACCACCATCAGCAGGTTGATATTTTATATGAAGTGGTCAAAGAAGACCTTTGAAAAGGTGGCATTTGAGAAGTCTGAAGGAAATGAGGGAGCTGTGTGAATATCTAAGAAAAGAATATAACTGGCAGTGGGAACAGCATGTGCAAGGGCCCTGAGGCATGAGCATGCTTGGCATGTTTGAGGAGGATCAAAGAGGCCATTGTGGCCAGGGCAGAGTAAGGAAGAGAACAGTAGGAGTGGTCAGGGAGTAGTGGGGACCCAACTCTGTAGGGCCCTGTAGGCCATTATAAGGATTGTAGCTATTCCCCTAAGTGAGATGGGGACCAGGGGAGGGTTGGAGAAGAGGAATGATAGTCTGACCCTCATTAGATCTCAGTACTGGTGTATTGTAGTTAAAGTGAAAAGCTGCATAGCAACTTGGACTCTCCAACACCCCCCACTTTGGGGCCCCTCCCCACTCCAAGTATCACTTAATCCACAGCCTGCCTGACATGATGCAGCTCCCTGCCACTGCACCCTGTTTCCCTGGATGAGGCTTACATCCCCAGGTGCTTCCAGGCTAGACCATACTGTGCCAAGCCTTACTGTTCACTTCTCACTAGCTGTAACTGTTAATGGCCACCATTGCTTAAGGTCTTTTCATAAACCAGGCCCCTCACCCCAGGAGCTCATTTCATCCTCACAGCCATCCTGCCAGGCAGCCATCATTCCCCCTTTTGCAGCTGGTGCAACAATTGATTAATTTGTGCAAGTTCCTGAAGCCAGCAGGCAGGGAAGCCAGGACTCCCAAGTCTGCCAGACTCCCAAGGATGGGGACAGTGATGAACAAAGCACGGTGCCCACAGTGCCTGGCACGCCAGTTGCCCAGACAGCAAGATAGACACTGCATGAATCCAGCCATCATTCCCCCTTTTGCAGCTGGTGCAACAATTGATTAATTTGTGCAAGTTCCTGAAACCAGCAGGCAGGGAAGCCAGGACTCCCAAGTCTGCCAGACTCCCAAGGATGGGGACAGTGATGAACAAAGCACGGTGCCCACAGTGCCTGGCATGCCAGTTGCCCAGACAGCAAGATAGACACTGCATGAATCGGTGCTCTTTGTCCTTCCCTAAGCTCTCACTATCAAGAAAATGTCTGAGAAAGCATTTTGCAAACTACTACACATTACACAAATATGAGTGTGGTAATGAAGATGATTAGGCGTCTGAATATTCTCAGGTTTTGGTCAGGATCCTGATTTTTCTGTTGGCTGCCTACTCCTAGGCATTGGCATGTCAACGTCAAACACCTGAACTCCCCTAGACTTAGCATCTCCCCCAGTTTCTCTTTTGCTTTGCTTGAAACAAAGCAGGTCTTTTATAAGTGAGAGAGGGGGTGCGGGAGGTCTTGCTTTTGGGGACATGCTTTCACCTCCTTCCAGTTCATTGTTTTCATATGAAATTCCAGGCACATGGGGCAAGCAAACAGAAGGCTCATTCATAGCCAGTGGTCCCCCCAGGCTGGCGTTTCCACGCCTCCTTCCCCTTCGCTCCCACTTCAGTCTTGTATTGAAGTTGTGATACACATAAAGCTGCAGAGGTAGACAGGGCAAAGAAGATTTTGTATGTAGGTGATGGGGGTGGGGAGAGGGTAGCCTTTGGGAGGCCACCATGTGGCATGGTGGGAAGAGCCCTGGATTTGCTTGCCGAGGAGTAGACTGCATTCCAGGTCAGTTCCACAGATCAACAGTCAAATGACCTTGAACAAGTCACTTACCATCTCTTTTGAAAAATGTCGTTCTCAGACTCCTTCACAACACAGTGCTCCAGACAGACACTATCTGTTCATCGGCATCAGCATTTGCTTGCAAAACCATTTACCTCCTGTGGGCCAAGTAAATGCCTTCTTCTCAGTCTGGTTCAGTTGGCATAGAGCTGAGTGTGAGGAGGGCTCCTGGTGGTTCTGCTAAATTGTATCCTGGCTCAAAAACTGTCCTTTCATAAGATGCACCTTTCAGATTTCCCACTGCTTTCCAGCTTTCCAAACTCTTCAGGTCCCACACCTCCCTGATTTTTGTCACTTCCAAGTAGTAAAACTTGAAACCGCACCGCATGTACGTTTTTTAAAAGGCTTGAATCACTGACTTCCTCTTCCCCACACCTTTTGGTCTGCACAGGGCACTGTGCTGCCGCTCCAGACAGACCTGGGCAGCAGGGGAAGGCGCCAGCGACATGGGGTGGAGGTGGGAAAGTGGCTGATCATGAAATCCAAATTTGAAATATGTTGCCGTCCATAGTTGAGCATTAATTTGGCTGTCGTGAACTGAAGAAGGTGTGGGTGACCGGTCTGAGGAGATTTGCTGGGCAATTAAAGAGAATGAAACCAGCAATGTGCACTTTCACACAGAGTGGGCTGGCTCTTGGGTGGTAATATTCTCTGGAGAGGGGAATTTGGGAGAACCTTTATATGTATACTTCTGTGTGTCTAAACTTTACACAATGAGCATGTATCAATTTTTCATAACTGGAAGATGCCACTGATTGAAAGACACCATTATTTTATGTACCACCATGAAGCAAAACTGCTACAACTTGTCATCTGTTAGTAAGAAGACACATCCAAGTTTTTGAGATGCTAAATTGTGAAAAAAATACTCAGAATTGGTGGGATGAAGTAATTTTTTTAATTAAAAGATAGTTTCCATTTGGGGAAAAAGAAGGACTTAGTTACTTAAGTTACTTTTGCCTCCCACGCTTCTGCTCAGAGTGATTTCCTCTTTATTTTAACGTTTTTGTGCCAGTTTCATGCCAGGCCCTATGCTTTCTCTTCCCTCACCCCATCAAGGCCTTATGAGAACTAGGGAGAAAGTGGCAATTTTCCAAATAAGGAAACTGAAGATCAGATTCATGTTCCTGATCACACAGTTGAATGAGTGAGAGAGGTGAGTTTCAAGCCCAGCTGCTGCCCACCACCATCTCATCACATGCTCGGCTCTAGAGGTGTCCTGAGAAAGGAGCTGAGCCTCCCACCAGGAGCCTTGCTAAGCACCGGAACACAGGGCCGTGGTGCCTGCTCCCTGGCCCACCCCACTGGTCAGGGATAGCTGATTCCTCCCTGCACACGCCTCTCTGCCAATCTCAGTGAGTCAGCCTCTGTGTGACCTCACTGTCTTCAGGGGGCTGTTTGGTCTCCTGCTTCATGTCACTTAGCCCAACCCCCCAGCACCTCTGGCCTGAGTTTATGAGCATTTTCTCTGCCCCACTCCTCAAATGTGTCTAGCTTTAAAAAAGTCATCCTTTCCCTTCCCCTTCACCTCTCAGCTTTCTGTTGCCAGGCTGGCTCTGGCCTGCAGCTGCTAAAAGTACTAGGGCTGTTTTCCTCCTGCCAAGCACTGGGTGGACCACCATCCAGGGGTAACTGGGGGCTCAGCCTACATTTTCCCATTGCCCAGAATAGAGGGGTGGGTGGTGGAGGGTTACCAGAGAGTGGGCAGAGCAAACTGAAATAGGAGCTCTGGGTCTGTGCTGTGGCAAAGTATAATTTTCAAGTGTAATATTCTCATAGTGACCCCATGTCAAAGTTTAACTCATTCATGAGGAAACCAGCAAAACGACAAAGTTGGTTTAAGAGAAGATTTGAGAAAGTGACTCTAGTAGTTTTCCAGGGCTGTGTTAACAAACTACCACCAACTGAGTGGTAAAACAACAGAAGTTCATTCTCTCACAGTTCATGAGGCCAGAAGTCCACAGTCAAGGTGTCAGAAAGGTTGTTTCCTTCTGGAGGATGAGGGAGAATCTGCTCCATGCCTGTCTCCAGCTTCAGGCCGTTGCTGGCAGTCCTTGGCCTGCAGAAGCATCAGTCCAATCTCTTCCTTCGTAGTCACATGGCTTTCTTCCTGTGTGTCTCTCTGTAGGCTCCAACTCTCCCTCTCCTTATAAGGACAGCAGTCATTGGATTTAGAGCCATCCTAATCCAGTATGACCTCATCTTAACTTGATTATATCTGCAAAGTCCCTGTTTCCAAATAAGGTCACATTCACAGGTACTGGGGGTTAGGACTTAAACATATCTTTTAGGGGGACACAATTCAACTCTTAACACCTTCCTTACCAGACTCACTTCTCACCATTCAACATCAGACGCCTGGCTTCACAGGGGCGGTTTGGGATGATGGAAAGAACAGAGCCACAGACACCTTTGGTGTCAGCTTTAATCTGTCCCTGGCATACTGGGATTAAGTGTCAGCCTGTCAGTAAGACTCAGCGGAAGACAAGGGATCTCCATGGCAGAAGTCAGTACTGTATGGGGCATAGAGGGGGAACCTCAGAGCCAATTTCCAGGGTTCACGCTCAGCTCCCCTCCGCACTCTGTGTGACTCCTGACATTTCTTTACATCTGGGCCTCAGTTACTACTTCTGTGAAACGGGGGTGATAGTGGCACATACCCCATAAGATAGTGCTTGGAACAGCATATAGGAAGCTCTGAATAAATGTTCACTGTTTATGGTTATTATGATTATCCTAAGCACTCCCACTTAAAGACTCACACCTTTTCTACTTTTTGGGTGAGAAAGGCTATCCTGCAGGACACAATGGAAACTTTCTAGTCCCCAGAAAACATGGCAAGACCAGTTCCTGAACTGGACAAATGAGGCCTCTCTGATTTTCACCTGCCCAGGTGATTTGTAGGCAAAGGCCAGCCCAGCCCCCTGGCCCTGCTTCCAGACTTGTCCTGCTTTTGTGAATGAGTTATTTTTTTGGCTGCTTATTCTGAGTCTGGTTTGGAAGGTGATTTCTCTGGTCACTTATAAGATGATGAAGCTGGCAATTTCCTTTCTGAACACTCATAACCCATGGTAAGCTTGGCAGGGCAATTTGGGGTCCAGAGGCCAGAGCTGGGAACAACAGCCCTTCCTGCTAGAACTAGAACTGGCCCACAAGAAACAGCAGGCTGCCCTGAGCCCAGTATGGTGGCTTAGAGGCATGTGCAGACTCTGGGTCTGGCCTTTGCAGTCCAAGCTGGGTGGAGCAAGACCTATTAAGCACTTTGGAAGCACCTCACAATTGGTCTTTGGGAAGTGAGGGGCTCCTCTCATCTGTTTCCAGACTTCTCCCTTCTCAGGTGGACAATACATGGCCAGGCCAGACCCTTTTTATGATTGTATGTGAAATGAAGGCATGGGCTGGAAGGACCTCCACAGCCCCTCCCCACCCGGGCCTGACTTGAAGTTCATGCTCCCTGTCCTTAAAGTCTTTCCCTTTTCAAGCCTGGGAGAGAGCAGGGGTTCTTCCTGGGTTTTTTGCTTTTTTTTTTTTTTTCTTTTGAGAAGGTAGAGATTTCTTGAAAAGACAAAATTACAGAGACAGAAAGCAGACCATTGTTCGCTTGGCGCTGGGAGTCGCGTTAACTGCAGATGTGCAAATTGTGTGATGGGAGTGTTTGAAAGCCGGTTTGTAGTGGTGGTTGCACTACTGTGTAAATTTATTAAAACTCATCGAACAATACACTTACTATGGGAGAATTGTATGGCATATATATTATTCTTCAATAAAGCTGTTTAAAATGTGTGTATATATGGGCCGTGCCCGTGGCGCACTCGGGAGAGTGTGGCGCTGGGAGCGCAGCAGCGCTTCCGCCTCGGGTTCAGATCCTATATAGGGATGACCGGTGCGCTCACTGGCTGAGCGCGGTTTGGCCGGTCTCAAAAAGGACAGAGTGTGGCGCTGGGAGCGCAGCAGCGCTTCCGCCGCGGGTTCAGATCCTATATAGGGATGACCGGTGCGCTCACTGGCTGAGCGCGGTTTGGCCGGTCTCAAAAAGGACAAAAATAAAAAATAAAAAATAAAAAATAAATAAAATGTGTGTATATATAAAATGAGTTCTCTTAAAATCACAAGTGGTGAGGGATTACCATCTTCTAGGTAACTTTAGAGGACATCTTCAGTTAATGATTGTGAACTTGAAAAAAAAGAAGAGGGGGAGCTGAGTTGGAAGCAGTGGCCTTTATGTGACCTAGGACCCATCTTCTAGGTAACTTTAGAGGACATCTTCAGTTAATGATTGTGAACTTGAAAAAAAAGAGGAGGGGGAGCTGAGTTGGAAGCAGTGGCCTTTATGTGACCTAGGAGAGATATCCTCTCCGGGCCTCAGTTTCCCCATCTGTGATACCCTGATGCCAGGGTGATGGATCCTCTGCTGTGCTTCCCGCGCCCAGCTTTGAAGGTGCTGCAGATCCTTGGATCATACCAGGCGACACTGTGAGCTTTGCCTTTGCCACAAGATCAACTCTGTCTTCCTGTCTTTGTGCAGAGAATTTCCTCCCTCCAGACCCACGGAGCAAACACATGACTGGGAACAATTGGAAAATCCTGGTTGGCCTGGCCTTGTTTCCCCCCAGTCCTGGCCCTTTCCCTTGATTCAAATCAGAGAAGAAGCCGATATACTGCCCTGGAGAAAAGCCCCTTCATAGATTTAATGGGTCGAGCCCCTACTGGGCATTTATATGCTTTGCACGCTTTACTTCCTCTCCCCTAGCAGCCCTGACAGGCGGCTTCAGCCCATTTTACAGAGGCTAACAGTGAGAGAGAGACATTTGTCCAAGGCAACACAACTGCTGGTAAGTGCTGAGCTTCCTGCTCTTTCCATTAGAACCTACAGGCTCCTTGCTCAGGCAGAAACTGGGTGAATTGGGGTTGTTGGCTTGTTTGGGAATCACCTGCCTTCCTCTCCTTTTGCCTCTCTCATTCTTGTCAGAGTACCAGGACAGCCAAAATGCTACCTCCTCCAGGAAACCTTCCCTCAAACCTCCAGCCACTCACACAGCAAGTTCTGATATCCCCTCTTCCCTGGGAGAGACTCAGAGGCATGAGAAGCTGGGGTCATTTCCAGGATCTGTGAGTAGATCCACCTGGAGCATGGAAGGAACGAAGCCTTGGGCATTAGAAGAACACCTGGTGCTAAAACCTGAATGTGTGTGTCCCCACAAAATTCATATGTTGAAATCCTAACCTCCAAGGTGATGGTGTTAGTAGGTAGGGCCTTTGGGAGGAGATTAGTTCATAAGGGTAGAGCCCTCATGAATGGGATTAGTGCCTTTATAGAAGACGCCCCAGGGAGCTAGCTAGCACAGCGAGAAGGCACTGTCTGAGAAAGCAAGCCCTCACCAGACATGGAATCTGCTGGCACCTTGACCTTGGACTTCTCAGCCTCCAGAACTGTGAGAAATAAATTTCTATTGTTTATAAGCTACCCAGTTTATGGTCTTTTATTATAGCAGCTCTTCCCTGGGAGAGACTCAGAGGCATGAGAAGCTGGGGTCATTTCCAGGATCTGTGAGTAGATCCACCTGGAGCATGGAAGGAACGAAGCCTTGGGCATTAGAAGAACACCTGGTGCTAAAACCTGAATGTGTGTGTCCCCACAAAATTCATATGTTGAAATCCTAACCTCCAAGGTGATGGTGTTAGTAGGTAGGGCCTTTGGGAGGAGATTAGTTCATAAGGGTAGAGCCCTCATGAATGGGATTAGTGCCTTTATAGAAGACGCCCCAGGGAGCTAGCTAGCACAGCGAGAAGGCACTGTCTGAGAAAGCAAGCCCTCACCAGACGTGGAATCTGCTGGCACCTTGACCTTGGACTTCTCAGCCTCCAGAACTGTGAGAAATAAATTTCTATTGTTTAAAGCTACCCAGTTTATGGTCTTTTATTATAGCAGTGGGAATATACTGGACATATAGCCTCTCCCCCAAGGGCAGTGGGAAGCCACAGGAAGATTCTAAGTAGATGTGGCTTAAAAGAGGGTGGCTCTAACTGCTGGGTGGAGGCTGGTCAGATCATAGTGGAGCTGGGTGGGAGCCTGGGGGACCAGTGAGGAGGCTGCTGCCTGAGCTCCTCCCTGTGGGGTGTGCCAGCAGGAGGGCAGGGCATCGACCCTCCTTTCACCTTTTCCCTGCTGCTCCTTCCTCACACTGTTCCTGTCCCCTGCCCTACTCTCAGGGCCCAGAAGAGCCTGCCTATCTGATAAACTCCAGGGAGCACCCACTTCATGGCCTGCTGCTCCTCCCAGAGAGAGTTTAGTTAGTTTCTTCTTCTGGGGGTGGTGCTGGAGGGCTGAATGGACCTGCAGGACAGCATGACTGGGGGGCAGCATGAGAAGGGGAGGGGCTCTGAGCCCCCAGGGTGGGCTGGGAACANATGGAATCTGCTGGCACCTTGACCTTGGACTTCTCAGCCTCCAGAACTGTGAGAAATAAATTTCTATTGTTTATAAGCTACCCAGTTTATGGTCTTTTATTATAGCAGCGGGAATATACTGGACATATAGCCTCTCCCCCAAGGGCAGTGGGAAGCCACAGGAAGATTCTAAGTAGATGTGGCTTAAAAGAGGGTGGCTCTAACTGCTGGGTGGAGGCTGGTCAGATCATAGTGGAGCTGGGTGGGAGCCTGGGGGACCAGTGAGGAGGCTGCTGCCTGAGCTCCTCCCTGTGGGGTGTGCCAGCAGGAGGGCAGGGCATCGACCCTCCTTTCACCTTTTCCCTGCTGCTCCTTCCTCACACTGTTCCTGTCCCCTGCCCTACTCTCAGGGCCCAGAAGAGCCTGCCTATCTGATAAACTCCAGGGAGCACCCACTTCATGGCCTGCTGCTCCTCCCAGAGAGAGTTTAGTTAGTTTCTTCTTCTGGAGGTGGTGCCGGAGAGCTGAATGGACCTGCAGGACAGCATGACTGGGGGGCAGCACGAGAAGGGGAGGGGCTCTGAGCCCCCAGGGTGGGCTGGGAACAGCCCAGGGGAGGCCTGGGAGGCCAGCGGAGAGTCTTGAAACAGCTACTCCTGGCTGACTCAGACCCTTCTGCTCTTCTTATCAGACCTGAGGAACGATAAGGAGCCAGTTCCTGGACTTTGGGTTCTAGGCCTTTGTTTGGGGCCGCCAGGAAGTGACTTGTGTGTTTTGCTGTGGCTTAAGGAATGGGGCTGACTCACCGGGGTGGGGGCTGGGTGTGCCTGGAGGGGGAGGGTGGGCTGTAACACCAAGCCCTACACCACCTGGCACCAACAGGCCAGCCAGAGGGAGGTCCCCAGTGGGAGTACGTCCAGCTTCCACACCTACCTCCTGACAGCCAGCCACAAGGGAGGACTCTTCACTCTGCTTGCCTAAGACAGGACGGTGTGCCAGGACTTCTCCTCTTTATTTTTCAAAGAAAATATTTCCAGAATATGATTATTATTGTTATCCAAACATATTGACTGTTTGCTAAGTGCCAGAGAGTAGACTAAGTGCTTTGCCTATACCAACTCCTTTCATCTTCACCCCAATAACAACAACCCTGGGGGCTTGCTGTTATTACTGTCCACATTTTGCAGGTGAGGAAACTGAAGCTGAGAGAGAGGAAATAAATAGCTCAGCCTCACTCAGCTAGGAAGCAGCAGATTGAGGATTCAAGCCCACTTGAAAATTCATAGACAACTCCCTTGATAAACCAAAAGAGAAAGACAGCAGGGTGGGGCAGGGCAGGGGATGGGCTTCGGGAGTTTGTGAGTCCCCAGGGAGCCATCCATAGCTTACTTATTGTCCTCAAAGGAGCCCCGACAAACCACTGCCCTAGGGGATTCTACAGAGGTGGAGATCCCCCTTTTTGAAGGGGGAAGAGGGCATGGTGCTTGGAGATGAGATAGAAGAACAGGAAATTCCCAACCCATTGGGAGAGACAGGGCCTTACTAGTCAAGACAGAAAAGCAGTTCTAAAAAAGGGAAAGTTCTGACTCATGTCACTGAACCATCTGTTGTCATCAGCATTTATCAGTCAGGTCAGAGATTGTTCCCTGTGTAGTAACTAAGACATCTGCTGGGTGCCCCAGGCTCATGTCCTGCCAGCTTGCTGGACCCAGTGGGAAGAGAGTCTCTGGCAGAAATTCCCAGAGAAGGGCCGGCCCGGTGGCGCACTGGATAGTGCGCCGCTTGGGAAGTGCGGCGGCGCT
>NW_007728824.1:272386-277288 GCF_000696425.1 Galeopterus variegatus
AGGGTTGCGATCCATTGCCGGACACGGAAAAAGACAAAAAGACAAAAAAAAAAAAAAGAAATTCCCAGAGAAAATTCTGATTGGCTTATTCTGAGTCACATGCCATCTGTGAACCAATCACTGTGGTCTGGGGAGGGGCTTTTCTTATTGGCCAAGCCAGCCTTGCATGCCCTTCCTTGCACTGGATCTTGTGGGGCAGAGACAGCAGCCAAAACACATGGAATAGGTGGGAGGTGGAAGAGGAAGAGGTGGAGGCAGGCAAATGCCATGAGACCCCAGCCATCCAGGGAATAAATAGCTCTTCACCATCCAGGCTTTCCACACCCAGGCTCTGCTGGGCCATTCCTGTCCGGCCAAGGATGCTAGAGGTATGATCAGGAAGGGGTCACTCAGTGTCTAAGTTTAAGTCAGAGATTTTTAACCTCCACACTATTGCTATTTTGAGCTAAATAGTTCTTTGTTGTAGGAGGCTGTCCTGTGCATTGTAGGGTGTTTGGCAGCATCCCTGGTCTCTACCCACCAGAAGCCAGTAGCATCTCCCCCTTCTTCCACTATGACCATCGAAAATGTCTCCAGACTTTGCCAAATGTCCCTGGGGGGTAAAGTCTCCCCTGGTTGAGACTTACTGATTCAGTTATCCCAGAGGCATATTCTGAGATGAGACTATCAGGAGGCATGAGCAGGGAGTGGGGAAGCAAGAGAGAAGAGGGAAATAAGGCAGCTGATACAAGGTGTGTTAATGAGCAGGTTATTACCAGGGGCAACTGGTGCTTGATCCCGCAGGGCCATCCTAGGAAACAGTATAGAACAAGCACCTCAGAGTCATCCCGACTGACAGCCAGGGAGCTGGGGTATTTACACACCTTAAAGGCCACTGGGATGGAGGGCAGTGTTAATTGCAGGGCATGTCAGGCCTGCTGTGTAGCACAGAGTGGGCTCTGGCAACTCACAGAAAGCAGGTGCTCTCATTTGAAAGTTGGGCAGCGGGCACTGAAGTGATAAGGGATGAGGGGATATGGAGAGCATGCTCAATAACCCCCATCAGTTTCCTGCTCCTTCTTCCCTTGTTTCTCCCCTTCCAGCTGATGTAACCATGTGAGACTCTGCCTCTGAGGAGGGTCTGTGGGCCCACCATGCCCTCAGACCCCTTCCAAGGGCTTTCCTAGTCCAAAGTCTCCATGTTTGGTATAAAGCTACACACTACATCAGTTGTCGAGTAAGGCAAATCACAACTAAAGCCAAAATGTTTCAGACCCTTCAAACCCATTGTACAGATTGCGTCACCAGACCCCTCACATGCAGGTCCATGCTAGGTAATTGGGGAAAGATCCTGGGAGCCATTGGCAGATGACACAAGCTCAGTCCTTGACAATGGCAGCAGCAGATGACAGGTCCAGCGATGGCAGTGGCCTCACGGAGGGTCCTGGGGGCCCTGGCAGCAACAGCTTGCAGCAACAGCCTCCAGCAGCAGTAGTGGACTCCTCACAGCCCCCCTGGGGGCATCCTGGGGGTGAGGTGGGGGGCACCAAGGATCAGAGCCACTCACCCTTTTTACTTAAGTCCATAACCCAGAACACCTGGGTGTACATGCACAATTACATTAGACAATAACCAAGGAACACCTGGGCACATGTGCATATTTACATCAAATGCTCAGCAAGATTCTGAACATCTGAGGGGCCCTGACCATTTCCCTATATTTTCCCAACATTTGGCATCATCTTTCCCACCACCCCAGCTCCACTGACCCAGGTTAGAATCCTGACCCTGCTATGCCCAAGCTGTGTGACCTCAGGAAGATTTCTTAAACTCTCTGGGCTTGGAATTATCTTGTATAAAACGGGACTAATGACATCTGACACATGCTTTAAGGGATGCTATGGTTTGAATGTTGGTGTCCCTTCCAAAATTATGTTAGAACTTAATCCCCAATGCAACAGTATTAAGAGGTGGGATCCTTAGGTAATTAGGCCATGAAGGCTCTATCCTCATGGATGGGATAAGGGTCTTATAAAAGTGCTAGAGGGAACTAGGTAGGCCCTTTTGCCCTTCGGCCTTCTGCCATGTGAGGACTCAGCAACAAGATGCAGAGAGCAGAGAGCAGCCCTCTCCAGATGCTGAACTTGCCGGTACCTTAATCTTAGACTTCCCAGCTTCCAGAACTGTGAGAAGGTAAATTTCTATTGTTTATCAATTACCCAGTCTAAGGTATTTTGTTACAGCAGCAGAAATGGACTAACATAGGGGGTTAAGAGGCTTAAAAGAAATCACGTGCTAGATGCACCATACAGATCAGCAGCCATACAATTAACTTGCTTCCCTGTCCCTCCTCCCATCAGTAACTGCAGAAACTGGGCAGGCCTTACCCCTGGGTAGTCATACGAGATCTCACAACCACAGCGCTGAGCCTCCTCCAAACTCAGGTGGTGACCGTACGTAGGAAGAATGAGTGGGCAGACAGGCAAGTGCTAGACAGGAAGTCAGGGTCCTGGGTGCTGCTGTTGGCTGATTGCAGCACTCAAGGCAGTTGTCCCCATCCACTGGTTCTTCATCAGAGCCCTTAGGGAGCTGATGGTGCAGCCAAAGACCCTTGGTTAGGCCTCACCTCACCACTTAACCACCGTATGACTTGGAGCAAGTCCTTCACCACTTTGGGCTTTTCATTTCTTTCTGAAAATGGAGACAACTAGGAAGTTTTCGCCAGAGCTGAGCAATATAATCACAAAATCTGACATTTATTAAACACATGACATTTATTAAGCACATGTATTATATTACTGAATCCTGACAATATGAGGCGGCTCCTACTCTTATCACTATTTTATAGAGATGTCAACTGAGGCTCAGAGAAGGTAAACTATCTGGGATCTGAAAGAAACCCTTACCTTATCCTGCCTGGGCTCCTCCCAGGCACCTGAGAGTTGATTTTCTGGCCCCCTGTGGGCCTCTCCCCCTCTGTCCAGCACCAGCACAGTGCCAGGCCTGGATCAACCAGCTCCCATTCCCAACACTATCTTTCAGTCACTTGCTGAGCACTGCACTCACAGGCCTTTTCTCTGAATCCTCCCAGAAATGCTGTAAAGTCAGTGCTATTAACACCCTTATTCTAGAGAAGAAGAAACTGAGGCTTGGGGGGTAGCCGAGATCACATGCCTAGGAAATGACTGATCTAGGACTTGACCCCAGAGCTACCCTCGTAACTGGGCAGTATGAACTGACAAGTCCTGGATCCAGGCCAAGCAAGGCCCAACTGAGGAGCTGCTGGTGGCCGCCACATGGGGAAGCCACCCTCTTTGTCAGGATGGAGGCTGGGTCGCTGTCCCTACCCAGAGAGTATACAACAGCCAGGCTGGGTGTCTGCCCTCAGGAGGCTCCAGGCATTGTATTCCCGATTGACAGCCTGTCTGGCTCCAGAGAGGGGTCTGGGCCGAAGGAACAGCTGCAAAAGCCAAGAAGGGTCAAAGCAGATCGTGGGCAAGGGCATTACCTCCCTGTGAAATCTCTCTCCTGCTCTCTTAGGAGGGCAGCTCCACTACTGGATCCTGGCTGAAGTCATGCAGGAAGTTTATGGGTTTAAGTTGCCACCTCCATGAAGCCCTATTTGATTGCCCCCACTGGTTGACACCCTCATCTCCCGTATCACTTACATACCCAGCTTGCACTCAAGTCTCTTGTGACCATTACATGGATTTTTAAGTTAGTAGAGTGGGGGGGAGGGTTCTGTGCATCTAGAATGATCTGGGGGCCTGCAGCCTTTTCACTGAGATTCCCCATGGCCTCTGGCACATGGCTCACTGAGCATATGTGTGTTCAATAAATGTTGACAGACTGACCAATCACCATCCCAGGTGTCAAAAATGGAAATGATAGTCCCAGTATTTCTATTCACTCATTGAGTAGGAGGCAGGGTGGGCCAGCGGTTGGCACACAGGCCCTGGTGTGAGTTTGCTGCTGGTCAAGTTTCAGCTCTGCCTCTCAATGGCTGGGTGACCTTGGGGAAGTTACTTGAGTTTCTATGCCTCAGTCTCCTCATTGGAGAAGTGGAAATAGTAATGATATCTAGGTAGTAATTATCTAACTTATGACTAGATAGTGAACATAAAGTTCTTTGCCTGGAAAGAGCTCAGTGCTTGTTAGCTATTCTCACTCTTGGTAGCTTGTGATATGACATGTTTCATTGACTCTGAGGTGTTATGGATCATAGGAGCATGCTATTATTTTATACACTGGTTACCTAAGAGAAATGAAAACATATTCATAAAGAGACTTGTATAAGAATGTTCACAGCCTTGTATAAGAATGCTCATGGCCTGTTCTATTTATACAGCCCCAAAGCAGCTCTTGTCTCTAACAGCAGGAGGATGAATAATCAGATTGTGGTATATTCATACAATGAAATATTACTTGGCAATAAAAAGAAACAAACTTATCAGGGATGGATTGGGAGGGGGATTGACTGCAAAGAGGCATGAAGGAAGTTTCTAATGGTAGATATGTTCTCTATCTGACTGGAGTCTTGGGCACTTCGGTACACACTTTTGTCAAAACTCATTGAACTGTACACTTAAAATCTGGAAATTACACTTCAACAAAGTTGATTTTTTTTTTTTTTAAAAGATGACCGGTAAGGGGATCTTAACCCTTGACTTGGTGTTGTCAGCACCACGCTCAGCCAGTGAGCGAACCGGCCATCCCTATATGGGATCCGAACCCTGGGCCTTGGTGTTATCAGCACCGCACTCTCCTGAGTGAGCCACAGGCCAGCCAAAGGTTGATTTTTTTGAAAAGGGGATCTCATAGGTCTGTTCTATTTCCAACCTCACTGCTGGCCTCCCCTTACTCTTATTTTCATTTCGTCTCCTTTTTCCTACTTATTTTTAATTTATTTTATCTCGTTATATT
>NW_007728825.1:0-28341 GCF_000696425.1 Galeopterus variegatus
GGCGGGAGGTGTCGGTGATGGGCCATAATAATCATATACATTGTATATTGACATAATAAAATTTTTAAAAAAAAAATTTATTATCGAGTTATTTTATTTAAATGTTTATACTACTTTCGTCCCTTATACTCCTCTCTCTCTAAATTGAATTCACCTTTTTAGAAAAAAAATAATTTGAATGAGATGATTTAATTTGAGATTAGGTATCAGTTGAAGATATTTTAAAATGGAAACAAGTAATGTAGATGAATAATCTTTAAGATAAAGTCCTAATGCCTAGCAATTTACCCTGATATGCTTGTATGACCTAAACCTCTCATTTAATCTAAAAAACGTGTTATAGGGTTTCAAATTACTGTGATTTACACAAATGCAGATTATAATAAATGCCAAGGGTAGAGTTTAAAAGAAAAATAGAGATTGTCTAATGAAATTTACCTTTTTTATTGATTATATATGTATTTTACTATCAGTAAAACAAGATAAAAATGCCCCCTGTAAAAGAAGTTTGCATTTGGGAGGCAGGGCAAATGAAGCCAGGAAAAGATACATATTAATGATAAATTATTGTTGGCATAGTTTGATCATTCCACTTTCTGCCCTTTACAGTGTAAGTATATAGTCAGAGCCAATCTAAACGAATGGGTAAAAGTAAATGAAAAGAAATGAACATTTATTGAATGCCTAATATGAGCCATATACTGTTCTAATTAGAGATGGAAGTATTATAACCCATAGTTTACAGATGAAGAGAATAACGCTCACAGCAGTTTAATTACTTGGCTAAGATCACATAGCTAATAAGTGGCTGAGGTTGGATTCTAACTCAGGGCTGGATGGTTCCACAGTTCATCTTCTTCCCACTACACAACAATACCTCTTGGAGTAGAAGTTATTCACATGTTATCATTTTAGGACCTCACCACCATCTGCCTCCACAGATGCCTTAATGCTTGGAATTTTCAAATAATATTATTTATTTTGAGCCTGTTAAGGAACTGGGTATTTTAATTACATTAAAGTGGCTACATTAAATGTATGTGTGTGTGGGGCACATAAGTACTACCATTCTCACAAATTTAAATAAAGAACTTTAAGGAAATGGTACACAAAATAGTTATGTTAAGGAAAAAAATTACAAATTTTCATGTCCCTGGGTATTGGGTTCTAAGGACAATAAGAAGGGGATCATCAGAACAATATTCTCTTAGGGTCAGAGGAGCATGAGGCAGGAAGTCTATGAAAGAAATACTAGAGGGAAACTGAAAATCTCTCCACATTTATTTATGTATTATTTTTAATGTCTGTCTTCCATTTGACTGACTGTAAGCTCCTCAAGGGTAGAGAGCATGACTGCTTTTGAGTACCATTGTTATTCGAATGCTTAGAACAGTACAAAGTATATAATCAATGATCAATAAATAGTTGAGGATCAAATGACTGAATGAACCAATGTTACTACTGCATACACAGTATCCCCACCCAATATCCAGTCATATACTTACAGACAAGTTTGAGCTTATCAATACTCAATTGAGCATTGTCCTAATCACTCTAGTTTTAATACAAAAGTATTTCCTCCTGCTCTCAAACACACCTTCCTACTTACAAGTCACTTATCACTTGCCAGAACCTCTGCCTTTGAATATATTTATCAGGAATCATCAGTACTTACCCATTAAGAAAATCTGTGATATTTGCTTAAAGACAGTTGAGTGTCTCACAGTAGACATATAATTTTCTGAAGCTTTATATTTATTATTCAGCTAGAAATATGATGAACATTTAAAAAATAGCACTTGGTCTAGACCATCTGGTACCTAATTTCCATTGGACAAACTGCCATTGCGGTACAGTGTAGCAGAGCACAAGTGAATAAAACAAGTAGGACATAGGATGAGTGCCACAAATGGACTGTTCTGATTAAGAATAGTTTGAGCATTACTCATGTACTTTTCTAAAGAATGAAGTTGCCCTTCAATAGATAACAATGAAATTTCCATGGACTGCTTTGTGAAATGCTCATTTGGTATTATTTTTAATGCAAATATTTTTGGTAATGAATATTCATGAGTTAAAATGCTGATTATCAACACCTGTGCTCAACATGTGATGGCCAGATCCATACTGGCAGGATTCCCATTACCACAAATTGTGATTGTACCCCAAACCCCCCACCCAATTATCCCTGACCTCCCTCCCCATACCCTTTTCCCCCACTCCACTTTGTTACTTTAGGTGTGCTCTATCCCTCTGCAAGTCCAGCACACAACTGTGGTCTTTCTTTCCACCCTTCTTTCTCAGGTAGCTCCCACTTATGAGTGAGTATCCTTTTGTGCTTTGCTTATTTCACTCAACATAAGTTTCTCCAAGTTCAAAAATGCTGTTGCAAATGGGAGAATTTCATTCTTTTTTATGGGAGAGTAGTATTCCATGGTGTATATACACCATATTTTCCTTATCCAATCATCCATTGATGGACATTTAGGTTGATTCCATATCTTGGCTATTGTAAACCGAGGTGCGATGAATATGGGAGTGCAGATATCCCTTCAACATGATGATTTCCATTCCTATGGAAAAATACCCAGAAGTAGGATTGTTGGTTCATATGAAAGATCTATCTGTAGTTGTTTGAGAAACCTCCATACTGTTTTCCAAAGTGGATGTGCTAATTTACAGTCCTACCAACAGTGTAGGAGCATTCCCTTCTCTCCACACCCTCGCCAGCATTTCTTATTCTCCATCTTGTTAATTACAGTCAGTCTAACTGGAGTGAGATGATATCTCAATGTGGATTTAATTAGCATTTCCCTGATGACTAGTGATGTTGAGCATTTTTTCACGTACCTGCTTGTCATTAGTATGTCTTCCTTTGAAAAATGTCTATTCAGCTCCTTTGCCCATTTTTATTGGATTATTTGTGGTTTACTATGTAATTGCTTGAGTTCCTTGTATATTATGGATATTAATCCCTTGTTGGATGCATAGTTAGCAAAAATTTTCTCCCATTCCATAGGTTGTCATTTCACTCTGTTGATTATTTCCCTTGCTGTGCAGAAGCTTTTTAGTTGGATATAACACCATTTGTTCATTTTTTTCTTTTGTTGCTTATTCATTTGGGCTCATGTTTGTAAATATGTGGCAAGACCTAGTTCCTGAAGTATTTCACCTATATTTTTCCTTAGTAATTTTACAGTTTCAGGTCTTATACTTAGGTTTTTAATCCATTAAGACTTAATTTTGTTATATGGTAAGAGGTGCAGGTCTAATTTCATTCTTTTGCATATGGATATCCAATTTTCCCAGCACCACTTATTGAAAAGGCAGTCTGTCTCCTAATGTATGTTCTTGTTGCCTTTGTCAAACATCATATGGCTATAAGCCTGAGGGGTGATTTCTGGGTTCTCTGTTGTGCTACACTGGTCAGAGTGTCTATTTTTATGCAAGTACCATGCTGTTTTGGTTACTATAGCTTTGTAGTATAATTTGAAGTCAGGTAGTGTTATGCCTCCGGCTTTTTTTTTTTTTTCCCCTCAAGATTGCTTTGGCTATTTGGGGTCTTTTGTTGTTCCATATGAATGTTAAGATTGTTTTTTTCCATTTATGTGAAGAATGTCATTCGTATTTTCAGGGAGATTGCATTGAATCTGTAGATCGCTTTGGGTAGTATAGACATTATCACAATGTTAATTCTTCCAATCCAAGAGCATGGAATATCTTTCCATCTTTATGTGTCTTCTTTAATTTCCTTCAGAAGTTGTTTGTAGTTCTCATTCTTGAGGTCTTTCACCTCCTTCATTAAACTAACCCCTAGGTATCTTATTTATTTTGTGATAATTTTAAATGTGCTTACTTTCTTGATTTCTCTTTCTCTTGATTCATTATTTGAGTATATAAATGCTACTGATTTGGGGGCATTTATTTTGTATCCTGCAATGTTACTGAAATTATTAACCACCTTTAGGTGTTATTTGATAGAGTCTTTAGGTTTTTCTATATATAGTGTCATGTCATCTGCAAATAGGGATAGTTTGATTTCATCTTTTCAAATCTGGATGCCCTTTATTTCTTTCTCTTACCTCATTGTTCTGTCTAGTACATCTAGTACTATGTCAAATAGAAGTGGTGAGAGTGGGTACCATTGTCTTGTTCCTGTTCTTAAGAGAAAAGTCTTTTGGTTTCCCCCATTCAGAATGACACTGGCTGTGTGCTTGTCATAAATGGCTTTTATTGTGTTGAGATAATTTCTTTCCATAAATAGTTTGTTGAGAGTCTTTATCATAAAGGGATGTTGAATTTTGACAAATGCTTTCTCAGCATCTATTGAGATAATCATATGGTTTTTCTCCTTGAGTTTGCTGGTGTAATGTATCACATTTTTTGACTTTCATATGTTGAACCATCCATGCATCCCTGGGATGAATACAACTCGATCATGTTGTATATTTTTTTTATTTTTATATTTATTTATTTATTAGATTTCATTTTATCTTATTATACAATGTGGTTGATTATTGTGGCCAATTACCGAAAGCTCCCTCCCTCCTCTGACTCCCCGCTCCCTCCCAACAATCACCTTTCAATTTGCTCACCATATCAACTTCAAGGAATTGTAATTGTTGTGTCTTCTTCCCTCCCCTCCCACCCCGATTGTCTGTGTATTTATTTATGTTTTTTAGCTCCCACAAATAAGTGAGAACATGTGATATATCTCTTTCTGTTCCTGACTGGTTTCACTTAATATAATTCTCTCTAGGTCCATCCATGTCGTTGCAAATGGCAGTATTTCATTCTTTTTTATAGCCGAGTAGTATTCCATTGTGTAGATATACCAAATTTTCTGTATCTACTCTTCTGATGATGGACATGTGGGCTGGTTCCACATCTTAGCTATTGTAAATAGTGCTGCAATGAACATTGGAGAACAGGTATACCTTCGACTTGATGATTTCCATTCCTCTGGGTATATTCTCAGCAGTGAGATAGCTGGATCATATGGTAGATCTATCTGCAATTGTTTGAAGAACCTCCATACCATTTTGATAGAGGCTGCACCATTTTGCAGTCCCACCAACAATGTATGAGAGTTCCTTTTTCTCTGCAACCCTGCCAGCATTTATAATTCACAGTCATTTGGATATTAGCCTTCCTAACTGGGGTGAGATGTTATCTCAGTGTGGTTTTGATTTGCATTTCCTAAATGCTGAGTGATGTTGAGCATTTTTTCATGTGTCTGTTGGCCATTCATATATCTTTCTTAGAGAAATGCCTATTTAGCTCTTTTGCCCATTTTTAAATTGCGTTGCTTGTATTTTTCTGTAAAGTTCTTTCAGTTCCTTATATTTTCTGGATATTAATCCTTTGTCAGATGTATATTTTGCAAATTTTTTCTCCCACTCTGTTGGTTGTCTTCTAACTCTGTTAATTGTTTCTTTTGCTGTGCAGAAGCTTTTAGTTTGATATAATCCCAGTTGTTTATTTTTTTCTTTGGATGCCTGTGCTTTTCGGGTTGTATTCATGAAGTCTATGTCCAATCCTACATCCTGAACTGTTTCTCCTATGTTTTCTTTAAGGAGTTTTATTGTTTCAGGATGTATATTTAATTCTTTAATCCATTTTGAGTTGATTTTAGTATATGGCGAGAGGTATGGGGCCAGTTTCATTCTCCTGCATATTGAGAACCACTTAACCCAGCACCATTTGCTGAAGAGGCAGCATCTTTCCCAATGTATAGGCTTGGTGCCTTTGTCAAAGATCAGATGGCTGTAGGTGAGTGGGTTGATTTCTGGATTCTCTATTCTATTCCATTGATCAGTGTGTCTTTTTTTATGCTAGTCCCATGCTGTTTTGGTTATTATAGCTTTGTAGTATAGTTTAAGGTCAGGTACTGTTATGCCTCCAGCTTTATTTTTTTTGCTCAGCATTGCTTTGGCTATGCATGGTCTTTTGTTATTCCATATAAATATCTGGATAGTTCTTTCCATTTCTGAGAAAAATGTCATTGGAATTTTGATGGGGATTGCATTGAATTTGTATATCACTTTGGGTAGTATGGGTATTTTCACAATGTTGATTCTTCCAATCCAAGAACATGGGATATTTTTCCATCTTCTTGTGTCCTATATAATTTCTTTCAGCAGTGGTTTGTAGTTCTCATTATAGAGATTTTTCACATCCTTGGTTAACTCAATTCCTAAGTATTTTAGTTTTTTGGTGGCTAATGGAAGTGGGCTAGCTTTCTTGATTTCTTTTTCTGCATCTTCTCTATTGGAGAATACAAATAATACTGATTTTTGTGTGTTGACTTCATATCCTGGTACTTTGCTGAATCATTTATCAACTCCAAGGGTTTATTTGTAGAGGCTTTAGGCTGTTCAATATATAGGATCATGTCATATGCAAAGAGGGTTAGTTTGACTTCATCTTTCTCAATCTGGATGCCCTTTATTTCCTTCTCTTCTCTGATTGCTCGGGCTAGTACTTCCAACAATATGTTGAATAGGAGTGCTGAGAGTGGGCATCCTTATCTATTTCCTGTTCTTACAGGAAAAGTTTTCAGCTTTTCCCATTCAGGATGATATTGGCAGTGGGTTTATCATATATGGCTTACTTATGTTGAGATAATTTCCATCTATACCTATCTTCTAGAGGGTCTTTGTCATGAATGAATGTTGAATTTTATCAAATGCTTTTTCAGCATCTATAGAGATGACCATATGGTCCTTGTGTTTGATTTTATTAATGTGGTGTATTACATTTATTGATTTGCATATGTTGAACCAACCTTGCAAACCTGGGATGAATCCCACTTGATTGTGGTGAATAATTTTATGTGTGTGTTGCTGTATTGTGCTTGCTAGTATTTTAGTGAGGATTTTTGCATCTATATTCATCAAGGATATCGGCCTGTAGTTTTCTTTTTTGGTTGTTTCTTTACCTGGTTTTTGTATCAGGGTGATGTTTGTTTCATAGAATGAGTTTTTTAGATTTGCATCTGTTTCAATCTTTTGGAATAGTTTGTAAAGAATTGGTGTCAATTCCTTTTTGAATGTTTGGTAAAATTCTGCTGTGAACCCATCTGGTCCTGGGCTTTTCTTTGTTGGGAGCCTTCTGATAACAGCTTCAATGTCCTTTATTGTTATTGGTCTGTTCAGATTTGCTACATCTCCTTGGCTTAGTTTTGGGAGCTTGTGTGTGTCCAGAAATTTATCCATTTCTGCCAGATTTTCAAATTTGTTGGCATATAGTTGTTTATAGGAGTCTCGAATGATTCCTTGCATTTAAGATAAATCAGTTGTAATATCACCTTTTTCATTTCCAGTTTTTGTTATTTGAATCTTCTCTCTTCTTTTTTTAGTTAGCCATGCTAATGGTTTGTGAATTTTATTTAGCTTTTCAAAAAACCAACTTTTTGATTCATTGGTCTTTTGTATTGTTTTTTGGGTTTCAATTTTATTAAGTTCTGCTCTGATCTTAATGATTTCTTTCCATCTGCTAACTTTCGGTTTGGATTGTTCTTGTTTTTCTAGTTCTTTAAGGTGAAGTGTTAGGTTGTTCACTTGCCATCTTTTCATTCATCCGAAGTAAGCATTTAATGTGATAAATTTCCCCCTTTGTACTGCTTTTGCAGTATCCCACAGGTTTTGGTATGATGTATCAGTATTTTCATTAGTTTCAATAAATTTTTTGAGTTCCTCCTTGATTTCTTCTTGGACCCGTATGTCATTAAGTAGAATGCTGTTTAATTTCCATGTGTTTGTATAGTTTCCAGAATTTCGTTTGTTATTGATTTGTAGTTTTAATCCATCATGGTCTGAGAAAATACATGGGATAATTCCAATTCTTTTGAATGTGTTGAGATTTGATTTGTGACCTAATATGTGATCTATCCTGGAGAATGATCCATGTGCTGATGAGAAGAATGAATATTTTGAGGTTGTTGGATGGAATGTTCTGTAGATATCTGCCAAGTCCGTTTGGTCTAGAATGTTGTTAAGGTCTTGTGTTTCTCTGTTGATTCTTTGCCTAGATGATCTGTCTAATATTGTTAGTGGGGTGTTCAGGTCCCCTGCTATTATGGGATTAGTGTCTATTTCCTTCTTTAGGTGTAATAGTGTTTACTTTATAAATCTGGCTGCTCTGACATTGGCTGCGTATATATTTATGATTGTTATGTCTCTTTATGGATCAATCCTTTTTTCATTATGTAGTGGCCCTCATTATCTCTTTTTATGGATTTTAGCTTAAAGTCTGTTTTATCAGATATAAGAATAGCTACTGCAGCTCATTTTTCATTTCTGTTTGCATGGTAAATATTTTTCCATCCTTTTACTGTTAGTGAGTCTTTATGGGTGAGGTGGGTCTCTTGAAGGCAGCATATAGTTGGGTCCTTCTTTTTAATCCAGTCAGCCAGTCTGTGTCTTTTGATTGGGGAATTTAATCCTTTTACATTAAGAGTTGTTATTGAAAAGTGTTGATATACTCCTAGCATTTCATTAATTTTTTTGGAAGTCTTAATTGTCTTTTGTTCTTTCTTTCTGACATACTGTTTGTCTTGTGTATTTGTTGGTTCCTTGGGTTGTAGATAAACTTTTTTTCTCATCATTGTTGCCATTTTTATTTTACTCATGGGTTTTGATTTTTCTTGAATTTTTATGGCAGTGGTAGTTATTTTTCAGGTATCAAACCCAGTACTCCCTTGAGAATTTCTTGTAAGTGTGGTTGTGTGGTAGTGAACTTCTGCCGTTTTTGTTTGCCTGAGAAATATACTATTTGCTCTTCATTTCAGAAAGATAGTCTTGTGGGGTAGAGTATTCTTGGTTGGCAATCTCTGTCTTTAATATTTTGAATATATCCTTCCATTCCTTTCTGGCTTTTAGGGTTTGTGATGAAAAGTCTGATGTTAGTCTGGTGCTTTGACGCTTCTCTCTTGCAGCTTTTAAGATTCTCTGTCTTTGGGTTTTGCCAGTTTGACTATAACATGTCTTGGAGAAGACCTTTTTGGGTCTAATGCAGTTGGGGATCTTTGACCTTCCTGAATCTGAAGATATGTGTCTTTTCCTCTATTTGGGAAGTTTTCTGCCAATATTTTGTTGAATATGTTTTCAATGGAATCTCCTTTTGCCTCCCCTTCTGGAATTCCCATGACTCCGATATTCACGTGCTTAAGGTTGTTTGATATCTCTCTTAGATTTTCTTCAATTTTTTTTTTTCCTTTTTGTCTTTTTTCATGTCCGGCAACGGATCGCAACCCTCAGTGTCGCGCCCGTACCGGACTGGGACCGGCAACGGGATCACAACCCTCGGTGTTGCACCCACACCTTGCTCAACCAGTGAACGGGAACCGGTCTGTATGTGGGATCCGAACCCTCGGCGGGAGCGCCACCACGCTCCCAAGCAGCGCACTGTAGCAGTGCGCCACCGGGCCGGCCCTTCTTCAATGTTTTTAATTTTTTTTGTCTGCCTGTGTTATTTAAAACAGCCTATCTTCAAGGTCAGAAGTTCTGTCTTCTGCTTCTGCAAGCATGCTGGTTACTCTCTGTTGTGTTTTTTATTACATTGAATGAATTCTTCAGCTTGTCAAGCTCTGCTACATTCTTTTTCAGGGCATTGATTTCCTTGTACATTTCTTCTTTCAGGTCCTGTATACTTTTCCTCTTTTCATCATGTTGTCTAGCTGAGTTTTCTTGTATCTCATTTTGTTTCCTTAGAATTATCACTCGAAGTTCCTTGTCAGATATTTCAAGGGCTTCTTGTTCTATAGGATCTAGAGCTTGAGAGTTATTACCCTTCGGTGGTGTACTTTCCTGATTTTTCATATTTCTGGTATCTTTTCTTTGATGTTTAGTCATTATGGCAGGGGATTGCACGCTCCACTGGTTTGACACTTTTTCTGGCTAGGATGTTGCTGGAGCTGCCAATTCGGTATGGCTGCCTTAGTGTCTGCTCGGTTGCCCACTAGTGCCTTGCATGTGTGGTCACCTCAGGTCTTGGGCCTTCCAGGGAGGCACCTCTCTGGTCATCACACTCTCGGCCTGGCTGGGGATGGAATCGGGTGGCGATGGTAAGGCCTACCTTCTGGGTCACATACTGGCACTGCAGGGTGCATGGTCTCCACGGATCTTTGGCTTCTCCAAATGGGCACCTCTCTGATCGGCATGTACTCAGCCAGGCTGCGGATGGAGTTGGGCTATTGGAGTGAGGCCTACCCTCTGGGTTCCGTGCTGGCATCGCTGGGCACATTGTCTCCACATATCTTCAGCTTCTCCAGCTGTGCGCCTCTCTGATCATATAATTATTTTAACGTGTTGCTGTATTTTGATTGCTAATATTTTGTTGAGGATATTTGCATCTGTGGTCATCAAGGATATTGGCTTGTAATTTTCCTTTTTTGTTGTTTCTTTATCTGGTTTTGGTATCAGAGTTATGTTGGCCTTATAGAATGAGTTTGGCAGAGTAGCGTCTGTTTCAATTTTTTGGAATAGTTTGAGGAGAAATGGTACTAATTCCTCTTTAAAGGCTTGATGGAATTTAGATGTAAAGCCATCCATACCTGGGCTTTTTGTTGTTGGAAGATTGTTGATTACCAATCAGAAAATTGCTGATTGCTGAGTAGCCTATCTCATGGCTTGTTATTGGTCTGTTCAGGTTTTCTCTCTTTTCTTGGTTCATTCTGGGTAGTTTGTATGCGTCCAGCAACTTATCCATGTTGTCCAGGTTTTCATATTTGTTGTCATACAGTTCTATATAATAGTCTCTAATGATTCTTCACATTTCTGTGGTATCAGTTATAATGTCACCCTTTTCAATTTTGATTTTTGTTATTTCAGTCTTTTCCTTTTTTTTTGTTATCCTAGCTAATGATTTGTCTGTTTTGTTTATCTTCTCAAAAAATCAACTTTTTGGGGCCAGCCCTGTGGCTCACTTGGGTGAGTGCGGTGCTGGGCGCGCCAAGGCCACAGGTTTGAATCCTATGTAGGGATGGCTAGTGCCCTCACTGGCTGAGCATGGTGCAGACCACACTGTGCCAAGGGTTGCGATCCCCTTATTGGTCCAAAAAAAAAAAAAAATCAACTTTTTGTTTCGTTGATCTTTTCTATTACTTTTGGTCTCTATTTCATTTAGTTCTGCTCTGATCTTAATTATTTCTCTCTCTCTGCTACTTTTAGGATTGAATTGTTGTTTTTCTAGTTCTTTGAGGTGTAGCATTAGGTAATTTTCTGAAGTGTTTTCATTCTTTGATTAAGTGTTTATTGCAAGAAATTTCCCTCTTAGTACTGCTTTTGCAGTATCCCATAGGTTTGGATATGATGTGTCTTTATTTTCATTAGTTTCAAGAAATTTTTTGATTTCCTGTTTAATTTCTTCTTAGACCCATAGATCATTCAGGAGCCTATTGTTTAGTTTCCATATATATGTATAATTTCAAGAGTTTTGCTTGTTATTAATTTCCAGTTTTAGTCCATGTTTTCTGAAAAGGTACTTGGAATGATTTCAGTTGTTTTAAATTTGCTGAGACTAGATTTGTGTTCTAATATATGGTCTGTCCTGGAGAATGTTCCATGTGCTGATGAGGAGAAAGTATATTCATTAGTTGTTGGGTGAAATGTTCTGTATATATTTGCCAGATCCAGTTGGTCTAAGGTGTAGTTTAAATCCTGTGTCTCCTTGCTGATTTGTTGCCTGGAAGATCTGTCCCATAGGTGATTCAGGACACCCCCTATTAACATATTAGGGCCTATTTCTCTCTTTAGGTCTAAGAGTGTTTGCTTTGTATATCTGGGTTCTCCAGTATTGGATACATACATATATATGATTGTTATGTCTTCTAGCCGGATAGATCCTTTTATCATAATGTACTGGCTTTCTTTGTCTCTTTTTATGTTTTTTGGTTTAAAGTCTATATTGTCTTGTGTAAAAATAGCTACTGCTGCTTGTTTTTGGTTTCCATTTCATGATATATCTGTTTCCATTCTTTCAGTTTTAGTCTGTGTGTATCTCTACAGGTGAGGTGGGTCTCTTGAAGACAGTATATACTTGGGCCCAGCTTTTTAATCCAGTCAATCAGTCTGTGTCTTTTGAATGAGGAGTTTAATCCATTCACATTAGGGTAGTTATTGACAGGTATTGCTTAATTCCTGTCATTTAATTGCTTTTCGTTCAGGTTATTTAAATATCTTTTGATCAATACTCCCCCTTCTATTTCTCTTCTTCAAAGTTACTTGGAAATTTAAGGTGGCATGATTTAGCCTCTTTTTCTTTATCACTGGCATTTTTGTTTTAATGTTGGATTTTGTTCTTTCTTGTTTATTTGTGATAGTAGTCCTCATTATTCAGATTCCAGATGCAGGACTTTTTTGAGAATTTCTTTCAGGGCTGGTTGTGTGGTGGTGAACTCCAACAATTTTTGTTCGTCTAGGAAATACACTATTTCTCCATCATTTCTGAAGGAGAGCCTTGCTGGGTAAAGAATTCTTAGTTGGCAATTTTTTTCTTTTAGTATTTTGAATATGTCATTCCAGTTTCTTCTGCCCTGTAGTGTTTCAGTTGAGAAGTCTGTTGTTAGTCTGATAGAGGTTCCCTTATAGGTGACTTGACACTTTTCTCTTGCTGCTTTTAGAATTCTCTTTGTCTTTGAGCTTTGCAAATTTGACTATAATGTGTCCTGGAGAGAATCATTTTGGATTGATTCTGTTTGTGGACCTTTGAGCTTCCTGGATCTGCAGATCTGTTATCTCTACCTGCACCTGGGAGGTTTATTGTTATTATTTCCTTGAATTCGTTTTCAATACCTTTTTCTTTCTCCTCCCCTTCAGGAATACCCACAATTCGGATGTTAGAGCACTTGGGGTTGTTTTCCATCTCTCTTAGTTTTTCTTCATTATTTTAAAATCTTTTTTTACCTTTTTTTTTTTTTTTTTTTTTTTTTTTTTTTGTCTGCCTGGGTTATTTTGAAAAGACCATCTTTGAAATCTGAAATTTTTTCTTCTGCTTGCTCTAGCCTGCTGCTCAAGCTCCCTGTTGTGTTTTTTATTTGTGTGAATATTTCATTTCTAGGAGTTCTACTACACCATTTTTTAAGGTATTAAATTCTTTGTAAACTTCCTCTTTCATATTCTGGATATTTTTTCTTGTTTCATTGTGTTCTGTAATTGAGTCTTCTTTTATCTCTTTGAGTTTTCTTAAGATCATTGCTAGGAATTCATTTTCAGACATTTCCAGGATTCCCTGTTCTATGGGGGTCTGAAATTTGAGCATTACTTTTTTCATTCGGTGGTGTCATATCTTCTTGTTTGTTTTAGTTCTGGTATTTTTCTTTGATGTTTGGTCATCTGGTAGAGGGCTTGCTTCTTCTATATCTCTGGGGTTGGGTATGAGGATAAATATTTCCTTCTTTCTTTGCAGGCTCTATTGGTGACTCTTATATCAGTGTAGTTAAGTTAGGAGGCAGGTTACCTGTAGAGTGGCACTGGCTGCTATTGTGGTGATGAACTGTCCTTGCAGTGAGAGTAGGTGTGACAGTAGCTGTATCACACCACCTTGGCTCCTGTTCCAGAATCCATGGCCATAGTCTGAGCCCCTGGTGCCACATGGGTCTCGGCCCACCTTGGCACCTGCTGGGCCTGTAGGCACTTCCCTCTGGGGCCTTAGACTGAGCCCTAGTACCACACAGGTCTTGGCTTACCTCAGTGCCTGCTGGGCCTGTGGGTGCTTCCCCTGGGACATAAGACGAGCCCTGGTGCTGTGCAGGTCTTGGCTTACCTCAGTGCCTGCTGGTCCTGTGGGTGCTTCCATCCACGGCCTAAGACTGAGCCCCAGTGCCACACAGGTCTTGGCTCACCTCGGCACCAGCTGGGCCTGTGGACGTTTCTTTTGGGGGCATAAGACTGAGCCTTGGTGCTGTGCCGGTCTTAGCTCACCTCAGTGGCTGCTGCGGCTGTGAGCTCTTCCCTCCAGGGCCTAAAGCTGAGCCCCTGTATGTGTATTGACTTTCAAAGATAAAGCTGAGCATTGCTGCTCTCTGCAGAACACGCTGCTTCGTTCTGTTGGCCCCAAGGTGGCACCGGCCATGAAGGCCACTCAGGGCAGGAGTGCACGGGTGGCTGCCCAGGGCATCCTCAGGCAGTGCTGTGGGCAGCTTCCCCTCTGCCTGGGTCGGACACTGGCCAGAGGAGGGCGCTGCTCCAGAGACTAGTGAGGTGGAGCCTGGGTCTCTGAATGGGCTCCTGCTGTAGCTGCCTACCCACCCATCCAGCGCTGGCTGGGTCCCTCCTATAGTTGGCCGATCGGTGTGCCCATGCAATGGTTGGCCTGCGGGGGACTGCAGGGCACCCTAACACTAAGCAGCCTCTGCAGCACACCTGCCTTGGGAGACAGACAGCACCTCATTTGGTTTTGTTTTTAAAAAATACTTATTGAGGTTTAATTGACATGCAAAATACTGTACATATTTAATGTATGCAACTTGATGAGTTTGGGGATACCCCAAAACCATCACTACTATCAAGGCCACAGACATATTCATCACCTCCCAAAGTGTCCTTCTGACCCCTTTAGTATTATTATTATTATTATTACTATTACTATTTGTGGTAAGAACCCTTAACATAAAATCTGAACTCTTATCAAATTTTAACTATACAATACAGTATTGTTAGCTATACATACTATGTTTTATAGCAGATCCCTGGAACTTAGTTATCTTGCAGAACTGACATTTTGTACACCTTGACCATCACCTCCCCATTTCCCCTGCCCCAGCCCCTGGCAAGCACCATTCTATAATCTCTGCTCCTATGAGTTTGACTACTTTAGATTCCACATATAAATGAGATCATACAGTATTTGTCTTTCTGTGTCTGCCTTATTTCACTAAGCATAATGTCCTCCAGTCTCATCCATATTGTCACAAATGACAGGGTTTCCTTCTTTTTTAAGGCTGAATAATATTCTGTTGTATGTATGTACCACATTTTCTTTATTGGTTTATTCATCAATGGAAATTTAGATTATTTCCACATGTTGGCTTTGTGAATAATGCTGCAATGAATATGGGAGTGCAGGTATCTCTTAGGAATCCTGATTTCAATTCTTTTGGGTAAATATCAGAATTCCCACTCACTACATTATGCTGGAAAATTTCACATATTAGTTCTATTTTTCACTTTTTGAATGACCTCCATACTGTTTTCTATAATGGCTGTACCAATTTACATTCCCAGCAACAGTGTGCCAAGGTTCCCTTTTCTCCACAAACTCAACAACACTTCATTTGGCATTCTTCATGAAAAAATAGCTGTTAAAAAAAACAAATTGAGAATGCATCATTTAACAGTACTCTGATATGTATATAACAGGAAGAAAGAGAGAGAGAGAAAGGGAAAATATCTGCATTTAATCAAAGAAACCTCTCTAATTGAGTTTTACATTATAGTTTAACATACAGAGGCATTTCAATTTTATCAGGATCGTGGTTTAAATAATTTTTTGTGTGATTTTAAACACTATTAGACTAGTCTGATATCTGATAATTTGTTGTCCGATTCTGGAATTTTAACATATCCCCAAAATGATTTGTACTGGCTTGTGAATTCATACATTTTACTAAGAACTTGAGCTTTTGATAACATTCCACCATTTCTAGAAAGTGTATTTTGGCTAGTCTACAATCTTAAGTTAATTGTTTCTCTACAACTTTCTAATTGTCTGTTTCTTTGTCTGAAAGTTAATTTATTTAACAAACACTTATACTGTTTAGTATGTGCCGATGCTGTTTTAAGCACGTTGCAAATATTTATTCAATAATTATTCTTATAACTCTAAGAGATAAGTGCTTTTAGTACCCCTGTTTTACATCCAAGGAAGGAAAGACACAGAGAGGTTGTCTAAGTTTACACACATAGTTAGAGATACAGCTAGTATTTGAACTTAGGCACTCTGATTCCAGTATAAGTAATACAGCCACTCACTACATTATGCTGGAAAATATCAAGCTTTGCCTCATAGAGTAAAGATAGCTATTATTATTACTACTACCACATGTTTGTTTTAATTTCTGTATTGCAGCTAATGTGATTTTTGATTTGAAGTTCTTAGGTAACAATCCAGCCTTTTGCAATTCCTGGCTATAAAGAAAGACATTGAAAATGGAATGTGAAGCTTTTTTGTTTATGTTGTAACCAAGGAGGTCAGAAAATGTTTCCCCAATAAACGTAACAGTCAGAGCTTGCTCTTGAAAGATAAGAAGGACTAAGCCAGGCAGCATGTGCAAAGGGAGGTAGAAGGTGTGTGTGTGCATGACTCATTTGAGAAACTTTAAGTACTTCAGTATGACTAGAGCACAAGGTTAATTGATTCATTTACTGAACGTTTATTGAACACCTATTATTTCCCAAGCACTAGGCTAGGTACATGGGGTATATTACTCTGTTTCTGTTACTTATAACAAAATACATGGAATGGGGTACTCTGTAAGAAAACAAAATTTATTGCTTACAGTTTCAGAGGCTAGGAAATCCAAAGTCCAGGGATCACATCTAGTGATAGTTTTTTTGTTGGTGGCTTTACAGCAGTGCGGGTTTCTCACATGGTAGAAAAATGGAGGAGAAAATGGTGGAGAGCAACTTCCTCATTCACTCTCCTTTTAAAGTCCTCAAAGCCACGCCCCTGACCACCATTATTAATCTATTCACTATGGCATGGTCCTACAATCTGATCACCTCTTCAAGACCCCACCTTCCCATTTCCATAATAGGATTTCTCACCCTCAACAGTTATAGTTGGAATTAAGTTTCTAGTGTATGAACTTTGGGGACACAATTCAAAAATCCATAGCATTCTGCCCCCAGCCCCCAAAGTTCATATCCTTCTCACAGGTGAATATATTCATTTCATCCCCAAAGTCTTAACTTGTTTCAACTCAAAAGTCCACAGTTCAAAGTCCCATCTGTGAAATCAAAACAAGTTATCTACTTCCAAGATACAATGGTGGGACAAGCATAGGGTACATATTCCCATTCAAAAAGGGAGAAATAGGCGAAAAGAAAGGGGTAGCAAGTCTAAACAAGTCCAAAACCCAGCAGGGCAGGCATCAAATCTTATAGCAGATGAATCATGTACCTTGAGTCCATGTTCAACATCCTCTGCATGCTGGTGTGGGTGTTAGGTCTCCAAGTCCTTGGGCAGCTCCATTCCTATGGCTTTCCTGGTCTTAGGCCACACTTCAGCTTTCCCAGGGTGGGGTTGCATGTAGGTAGCTCCACAATTGTGGGGTCTCCGTGGTGGTCTCACTCTCATGGCTCCACTAGGCATGGCACTGATGGGGTTTCTCTGCTGTAACTCCAACCCCACATTCCCACTCAGCATTGCACTAGTGAAGGCTGTATGCAGTGAATCTGCCCCTGTGACAGAGCTCTCTCTGGTTCCCCATGCTTTTCCATACATCCTTTAAAATTGGGATGAAGGCTCCCAAACCTTCACAGCTCTGGCATTCTGTGAGCCTGCAGACTTAACACCACATGGATGCCACCAAGGCTTACGGCTTGTATTTTCCAAAGCTGTGGGTCCAGCCACACCTGGGGCCAATATAGCCATTGCTGGAGCAGCCAAAGCAACTGGGGTGCTGGTGCTGGAAGCAGCTTCCTGAGGTGGCCCTTGGCAGCAAACCTGTTGAGGGTACCTCAGGCCTATTCCCCAAGACCATTCTGTCTCCCTAGGCCTTTGGGCCTGAAATGGAAAGGTTGACCTCAAAGGCTTCTTCAGTGCCCTCAGGGCCTTTTACCCCTTCTCTTGACAGTCCCTTTCTTTTGTACTCATCTTAGTACCATTGAAGTTTTCTCCTGAAAATGTTCTCAGCTTCTCTACCACATGGCCAGGCTGCAAATTTTCTAAATCTTTACGTTTTGCTTTCCTTTTCACTTCTGGATTTATGTCATGCCTTTGCTGCCATAAATAAGTGTAGGCTGTTACAAGTAGCTATGCAGCATTCTGAATGTTTGGCTGCTTAGAAATTTCTTCTGCCAAATTCCCTGGTTCAGCAACTTTAACTTTCACATTCCATAATACTTTTGGTCATGAAGACAATGCAGGTAAGTTCCTTGGCAAGGGTGATCTTTGCCCCAGTTTCCAATCAGTCCCTTCTCATTTCTATCTGAGACCTTCTCAGAATGGCCTTTAAAGTCCATATTTCTGTCAGCTTTCTGGTCACTACCGTTTAACCAATCTCTAAAACTTTCCCTGGTTTTGTTGTCTTCTAAATTTTCACCAGCATCTAGGTTTTGTCTAGCCTGCTCCTCCAAATTCTTCCAGCCTTTGCCTGTTACCCAGCTCAAAGCTGCTTCCACATTTTCAAGTATCTGTTATAAGCAATGCCCCACTTCTCTGGTAACAGTTTTCTATATTAGTTCAGTTATGTTGCTTACAATAAAATACACAGACTGGGGTACTTTGTAAGAAAACAAAATCTATTGCTTACAGTTTCTGAGGCTAGGAAGTCCAAAGTCCAGGGAACACATCTGGTGAGATTTTTTTTGGTGGTGGCTTTACAGCAGTGCAGAGATCTCACATGGCAGAAAATGGTGTGGCAGATCAAGAGATACTGACCTCATTCACTCTCCTTTTAAATCCCTCAGAACCAAGCCCCTGACCACCATTATTAATCTATTCACTACAGCATGGTCCTATAATCTAATCACCTCTTTAAGGCCCCATCTTTCAGTTACCATAATAGGACTTCCCACCCTCAACAGTTACAGTGGGAATTAAGCTTCTAATATATGAACTTTGGGGACACAATTCAATCAACCCACAGCACGGGGGTACTTTGGCGAACAAGATAAAATTCATACCCTCATGGAACATTTATTCTCAATGGGGTGACAGTATAGCCAGGTGCTCTGAAGGACAAGTACAGGCCTGTGTGAGAGAATGTAAGAGGGGAGTTTGTTCTTGTCTGAGAGAATCAGAGGCAATAACCTTGAGGAAGTGATATTTAAGATAAAATATGAAGGGTGACTATGAGTTAACTAAGCAAAGATTGGTTTGATGTAGGGTGATGTGGGTAAAAAGCAGTGAGATTAAAGGAGTAGGCTGGAAAGAACTAGAGAATCAAAAGCCTCATATTTTATGTTCTAAGGTGTTTGGTCTTTATTTTAAAGGGGATGGGGTGCCATTGAAGGATTTTAGTCAAGGAAATTTCACATTTGCACTTTAGAAATGTCATTTAGGTTACAACATGGAAAACGGATAAGAGACAGGACAACAATGGAGTCAGAGAAAGCAGATATAACCCCTAGATTCTTAATCCCCTTGTGATATGGCCTCTCTTCTGTCAGATAAGTTACCTAGATTCAGTTGAGTTTCTCCTCAGACATTTTTTAGTCATTCTGTTTGTAAAATTAAGGTTGAATATATTGAGGCACTTTTCCCCTTGAGAATTTGATAAATTATTTATAGAGGATTCCTGTGAAATTCCATGAATATTTATGGATTGGCTGTCAATATTTCAGTGTGCTACCTTGAGACTTAAGGGAACTATTGGACACTTTTAAATATGCATGTGTAACACAGGAACCTACGTATAGAGGGGAAAGTAAATGTATAAAATAATTCAATAAAGATAATAGAAGGTATAATATTGAGCTGTATTTGTTCTTATTTTAAAGTTGAAGATAACCAAAGCTAAAGGTTTATTTTCATATAAAAAATTTTTAGAATGCCCCATAACTCTACTTAACTTCATATTTCTGAACTCCTGGTACCTTAAAAATGTAATTATTTCATGATATGGGAATGAGTTGTTCATGTTTCAGATAGTTTTCAAACATGTCTCAAAAGTTTGGACCAAAGGTAATCAAATAACTTAAATTCCTTTACATGTAACTGTGACTATAATTAATTATAAATGTTTCTTTGATAGAGGAATTCTAGCACAATTTCTTTCTTGTGAGAGCTGAATTTTCCTCTTGGGAAGGATTGGGTAGGTTATTTTTATGGCTTCAAAAACTGAGGCACTTGCATCTGCCAATATACTTTTATCCTGGGGTTAAATTTAGATATGTGTCCTACCCTTAGAAATATGTATTTTGTTTTTCAGAATGAGTAATTTGCTCTTCACACCAAAGGAAATATTTACATTTCTTTGTATGAACAATTTACTTTCTGTTTGTCCAACCCTTGAGCTAATGTGTGGAGTATGAATTGAAAGCAAACAGAAGGGGCACGTTGCTCCATGGTTCCTACATCTCCAGCACCAATGCATTTTTTTCTCACAGAATCTCTAGTTTTTCCTGCTGACCTAACATAACTGACCATTTTAATTAAGGTACAACCCAGAGTTAAGATCTCCAAACCACAGATCAAGAGCACAGATAGTAAATGAGACTAGATTTCCATTACATAGTCAGTAATACAAATTGGTAGACTGGTTGAAACTGTTGGAACACTAAACACTGTTCCACCAAGAGGTATGATTATGAATTAAGGTACAACTCAATTCCTCAAGATGCCTTGAGCAGATGGTTACTACATTTGTTTGATGTACATCAAAGCTTTAATTCTAGTGCCAAATTTGGTGGTAAAGTAGGAGCTGGGTTTTAGCCAACATTTCACTGTAAGATCCTGGCTAAAATTTTCTCATGATGGTAATTGAAATGTTATCTCATGATGTCAAGTAAGACAAAGTATTCTTACCTCCAAGCCCTCCACAAACAATATTGTCAATCCGTAGCTCTTATGCAAAATCCAGCTGTTAGTTTTTATTCATTTTTGCAGGCTGCATATAGTTTTATACCATTCGTTCCTGACCTAATCAGTGATATACATATACATTTAAGTATTGTACATAAAGTTTTGTATTAAGGTTCAAATTTAAAATCAAGGTATCCAAGCTACCAGTTTAGGATCTGAAAATTTGGGAGTGCCTTAGAAAGCACCCAGATGTAACTCACTCTCTCTCTCTCTCTCTTCCTCTCCCTCTCTCCCCCTCCCTCCTCTCCCCCCCCCCACTCCTTCCTCTCTGTATGTGTATGTGTATTTTATTGGCAAATAACAGTGATATCTAAAAGACATTGAGGCACTAAGTTCAACCAATCTAGATTCTGAAGAACAGAGAAACTAAAGGAGATATACATTTAAATTTATTTCCTGAATAGGAAAACTAGATATTCATATGAAAAAGAATGAATTTGGACCCCTACCTCACACCACACATTAAAAGTAACTTAAAATATGATTAAAAACATCATTGTAAGAACTAACCCTGTAAATCTCTTAGAAGAAAAGCATGTAAATCATGAACAAAGCAATGGTTTTTAAAGTATCACCTACAATATAAGCAATCAAAGAAAAATAAATTGGACTTCAGTAAAATTAAAAGCATTTTTCTTTCAAAGGACACCAGCGGGAAAGTGAAAAGAATACAAAATGGGAGAAAATAGTTGCAAATCATGTATCTGATAAGGGTCTAGTATGCACAATATATAAAGAAGTTTTACAATTCAAAAATAAAAATACAACGAACCCAACTAAAAAATGATCAAAAGACTTGGATAGACATTTCTCCAAAGAAGATACAGGAATGACAAAAAGTACATGAAAAATGCTCAATATCATTAGTCATTTGGGAAACCAAATCATAAAATGCAAATAAAGCCACAATAAGTTACCTTTTGTTTAAAGATTCAATCAAATTAACTCTTTTTTCATTCATGAAAAACTATTTAAAGCAAACTGATTATGTTTAATTGTTTGCTTCTTATCCATATTGTTGCACATCTTTAATTGACAATCAACTCCACCTCCAAAACTAGACTGGTGAGGGCTAATAGCTGCTTATCAAGTTCTGTTGTATGAAGATAAGTGAGGTCCTCTTATGCAGGCTAGGACCAGTCTATGGTACTCTTTTACCCATGGACTTACTTGGGCTGACCAAGATTAGCCAGAAGTCCCAAATCTCTTTCCATTCATTCCTTAGAAGATCATCACTTAGTTGTGTCTTCACTTGAAAATGAACGTGAGGAACTAGGAAAACAACTTTTCCTTTTATGTCAAATATGCTTTCTGACACCAAGTATCCAGGAGACTTCCCTCAGTATTTTTTTTTAAATTTCACTTTGTGTGCACAACAATCTTTTAGATAAATCAAATTAGAGTTAAAAAAGGAAGTCCATGGAACCCACAAGACCTCATTTAACTTTTCTTCGATAATTTTGTATAGTTAATGAGCATTGTATATACTAAAAGCAACAAGATGCTTTGTTTGCAAGAAGTTTCCTTTTGTTTTACTGCTCTGCTGCTGGTTGTGACTAACATTCCTTTTTCTTCACTCTTTAAATGAAGAAGAAAAGGATGATTATGCTTCACTTCCCTGACCGTAAAAAATTATCCTACTATGTGCCTCTAGAGCATTCTATATGGACCATTACATGTAGGTTGTATTATTGATACTAAAGCTCTGTCAGACCTCAATAAGAATTAGCAGTTGTTGATCATAATATATTTATAGGCAATAGTTATTAAATACAATTTTCTTATTAATGTGTTTCTTAATTAATATTTTATATATTCTTATCATTGTTTTAGTTTATTTCTCTATAAGGGTTAAAATTTTAACTTCACCAATTATGCTAGTAAAATTGACTCAAAGACTGCTCATTCAGAATATGGCTGAAAATGGAATAAGCCAGTCAAATTAGTTTAGTAAGTCTTTTTCTCCTTGTAACATCTGTTCTCTAGTAACACAATCTATAATTTCTCAATGTGGTCTCATTCCTAATTCCACAAAAGTGACCATGACTGAGATTTCAACTTTGAACTCATTATTTGCATTCCAAGATAATTAAATTATTTGCACAGATTGGAATTTTGTGTTTGACATTTACTGTGTATGATTTCTTACCTGCATTACCTGGGAATGCTTCATGAAAATTGTATGTTTGGTATTCATTAAAAAAACATATACCAAAGATTCCATTTTGAAAGTAATTTTTTCTTTTCTTTCATATGGATTAGTATCTACACAACATGGATATGTGCTATTTTTAAACGTTTCATATAAGTGGTTTGATTTTGTGCTTAAACAAATTGCTTGAAAAGGGAGAATTATATAAATTTTAAGTTATGTTAGTATAGAAACTTGAGAACACTATTCAAATTAGATAAGCCAGAAAGCCCTTTTAGGGACTTTGTCATCTTCCGTGATTGCACTTATGATTTATAATAACTCCTAAAATTATTTTACTCTCCATGTGTTAATGGTAATTCATGCAATGATAGTTAGTCTTTAATTAAGACTTTGAAGAAGTTGTTTTACAGCCTCTGTATGATTGTTTACAACAAAAAAATAAACAATGCCAGTTACAGCACTGATAATATTTTTATAACTATTCCCTGCCTCTTATATTTAATTAAGTAAAACACTAAGTTAATTTAGAAGCAAGATTATTAAAAATGATAATTCAACATGCATACAGGTTAAGAGAAATTACAATCTTATTTTCTTTTAAGACACTTGGATTTCTTTTATTTATTTTTAAATTATTATATTTAAATGATGCATAAATAATTGTACTTATTTATGGGGTACTATGTGATATTTGGATACATGTATGTAATGTGTAATGATCAAACATGGTAATTAGCATATCCATCACTTCAATTGTTTGTCATTTCCTTGCGTTAGGAACATTCAAAATGATGACTTCTAACTATTTGAAAATATACAATAAATTAATAAGTATAGTCATCCTACAGTGCTGTAGAACACTAGAACTTATTCCACCTACCTAGCTGTAGTTTTGTATTCATTGGGCCAACCTCTCCCTATCCACCTTCCTCTCCCACCCTTCCTGCCTCTAGTAACAACTATTCTACTCTCTACTTTTATGAGATAACTTTTTTAGCTCACACATATCAGTGAGAATATGCAGTATTTATCTTTCTGTGCCTAGCTTATTTTACTTAACAATAATGTCTTCCATGCTTACCCATGTTGCCACAAATGGCAGGATTTCATGCTCTTTATGGCTGAATAGTATTCCATTGTGTGTATACCACATTTGTTGAATTTATCATTTAGACTGTGAACTGTCTTCCTGATTTTGTTGAACTGTTTGTATTCCTTTGTATCTCACTGAGTTTCTTTAAGATCATTATTGCAAATTCCTGTTCAGGGATTTTATCAATATCCTTTTCATTGTCATCTGTTGTTGAGGACTTATTGTGGGTTTTAGAGTGTGAGGTTTCCTTGATTTTCTGTGTTTCTCGTGTGCCTACATTGATATCTGCACATCTAGTAGAACAGTGGGTTTTTCCAGTTTTGTAGAGTGGCATTTGTAATAGTAAACTTTTTCTTGTGGATGGGTCCTAGGTTGTTGGTTGAGTATGTTATGGCCAATCTGCTATGTGGTGGTGGCTCCTGGGGCACAAGACTACCAATGGATCATCTTTCCTGGCTGAACATGTATGTGCTCACCTGTGGAGGTCCAGCCTCCTTTCTGGCAGTGGATTCAGGGAGAGGGGTTGCCGCTTAAACAGCTATCAAGACTGGGTGTGGTGGGCCGGCCTGGTGGCGCACTGGATAGTGCGCTGCTTGGGAAGCGTGGCGGCACTCCCGCCCGAGGGTTCGGATCCCACATACAGACCGGTTCCCGCTCACTGGCTGAGCAAGGCGCGGGAGCAACACCGAGGGTTGCGATCCCGTTGCCGGTCCCCAGTCCGGTACGGGGGCAACACTGAGGGTTGCGATCCATTGCCGGACACAGAAAAAACGACAAAAGACAAAAAAAAAAGAAGACTGGGTGTGGACATGTGTGAGTGTGAAGGGCCAGCCCACTGTTTGGTGGTGGTCCCCTAGGGACAGAGACACTGCTGGGGCAGCTTTCAGGGCTGGGTGTGAGCCCAACCAAGTGCTGGGGGTCAATCAGGTGTGCAGCAGTGAGAAGACCCTTTGATTTCTTAGTTTGCTATTTTTTTATTATCAACAGTTGGCATCAATATCCTCACTCTTTCAAGAGATATTATAATTAATAAACATTTATCTCATTTGTATTAAATAGACTAAAGTTAATTGTTCTTTTACACATCACTACAAAAAAACAAGAGGTGTCAGAGTTTAAACAAGTGAAATAAAATGTTTTGCAGCTCTTTATAGTAGTGTAGTTGGCTTGGCCGACATTTAATTAATGAAGTCTATATTCTGAAAGAAGAAATACATAGAAAAATGTTAGCCTTTAATTAATATCTTGACAGTACTCTCACTCCATACCCCATATAAAAAATCTAATGCAGAATTACCATACACTCTAAGGAAGATGATTTTTAAAATGTCAGTTCTTGATGATAAAGTATTTTATGGGCTGATGACTAATGAAGGGCATATGCCAATTTCCAAATCATTTCTGAATGAGTCCATTTATACAAATAGAATCCCCAAGTTTTGACAATTATGGATAAAGCTGCTATAAATGTTTGTTTGCAAGTTTTTGTGTAGACAGAAGTTTTCAATTCATTTAAGTAAATACAAAGGAGCATGATTACTGGTTAATATGGTATGAGAATACTCAGTTTTGTAAGAAACTGCCAAACTGTCTTCCAAAGTGGCTGTACCATTTTGCGTTCTCAAGAACAATGAATGAGAGTTTTCTGTTGCTCCACATCCTTGCAAGCCTTTGGTGTGACAAGTGTTTTGAATTTTAGCCATTCTAATAAGTGTGTAGTGGTATCTTGTTTTAATTTGCAATTCCCTAATTACATATAACATTGAGCATCATTTTATATGCTTACTTGCTATCTTGTATATCTCCTTTGGTGAGATGTCCAAGTGTTTTGCCTATTTTTTAAAATTGAGTTGTTCCCTTTTTTATTGTTGAGTTTTAAGAGTTCTTGGTATATTTTGAATACCAGTCCTTTATCAGCTATGTGTTTTGCAAAGGCTTTCTTCCAGCTCATGGCTTGTTTTTTCATACTCTTAATAGTTTCTTTCACAGAACAAAAGTTTTTCATCTTAATAAAATTTAAAGTATCAATCATTTTCTTTCATGGGTAATGCATCTGATGTTATATTTAAGAATTCACAGTCAAACCCAAATCTAGGTCACCTAGATTTTCTCCTGAGTTATCTTCTGATAGTTTTAGAGTTTTGTGTTTTACATTTAAGTATATAATCTAATTTAAGGTGATTTTTTGTGAAATGTCTAAAGTTAGTGTCTAGATTAATTTCTTTGCATGGGGATTTCCAGTAGTTCCAGCACCATTTGTTGAAAAGACTATCCTTTTCCAATAAACTACCTTTGCTCTTTTGTCAAAGGTAAGTTGATTGGTTTTATGTGTGCATGTTTCAGGCTTCCTATTCTGTTCTACTGATCTAAATGGTCTGTTCTATTACCTATACCACACTATCTTGATTACATTATACTTATAGTAAATCTTGAAGTCCTCTGATTTTGTTCTCCTGAAATATTATGTTGGCTCTTCTGTGTCTTTGGCCTCTCCATATAAGATTTACAATAAGTTTGTTGATAACCACAAAATAACTTGTTGGAGTTTTTACTGGGATTGCACTGAATTTATGGATTAATTTGTGAATAACTGAAATCTTGAAAACGTCAAGTCTTACTATCCACGTATATGGGACATCTCTCATTTTATTTAATCTTCATTGATTTCTTTCATCCAAGTTTTGTAATTTTTTTTGTATAGACTTTGTACATATTTTGTTAGATTTATACACAAATATTTCATTTTGGGGTGCTAATGTAATTGGTATTATGATTTTAATTTCAAATTCCAATTGTACATTGCTGTTGTATAAGAAACAATGGACTTTTGTATACCAACATTGTACCGTGCATCTTTGCTATAATTGCTTATATTAGTTTCAGGAGAGTTTGTTTTTGTTGTTGTTGATTCCTTGGATTGTCTACATAGATGATCATGTCATCGCGAGCAAAGTCAGTTTAATTTATTTCCCCTATCTGTATACTATTTATTATAATATTACAGGTATTCTTACTGTATTAGCTAGGTCTTCCAGAACAGTGCTGAATAGGAATGGTGAGAGGGTACATCCTTGCCTTGTTCCTGATCTCAGCAGAAAAATATCTAGTTTCTCACCATTAATTATGATTTTATCTGTAGGTTTTTTGAAGATTTTTTTATCAAGTTGAGGAAGTTCCTCTCTATTTTACTTAGACTTTTTATCATGAATGTTTATTAGAGTTTTTGTCAGTTTTTTTTCTGCACTTATTGGTATGATCATATAATTTTTTTTCTTTAGCCTGTTGATGGGATGGATTACAGTAATTGATTTTCAAATATTGAACCAGCCTTGCATTTCTGGGATGAACCCGACTTTTTCTTGGTGGATAATCTTTATAATATATTGCTGACTTTTGTTTGCTAATACTTTGTTAATAATTTTTGTGTGTATATTTATGAGGTATATTTTATCTATAAATTTTCTTTGTACTATCTTTTTCTGGTTTTATTACCAGGGTAATATTAGCTTCTTACAATGAACTGGAAAGTTTCATCTCTTCTATTTTCTGAGAGAGAACTGTAGAATTGATATTTTTTCTTTAAAAGTTTGATAGAATTCTCCTGTAAAACCATTCAGATCTGGAGTTTTGGTAGTTTAAGTTATGAACTAAGTTTCTTTAATGGTGTAGTACTATTCAAATTATCTTATTTAGGGTGAATTGTGGTAATTTGTGTTTTTATGAGGAATTCATCCATTTGATCTAAGCTGTCAAATTTCCGCACATTTTTGTTTGTAGTATTCTCTTATTATCTTTTTATGCCTGCAGTTTCTGTAATGATATCCCTGTTTTTATTCCTGATATTAGTAATTACTGTCCTTTAACTTTTCTTTCTCAGCCTTGCTAAAGTTTTGTGAATTTAATCGATCTTTTTAAAGAACCTAAAAGTTTTCCACTGCTTTTCTCTATTGGTTTCATTTTGTTTTGTTTTCAAATTCATTGATTCCTGCTTCTATCTTTATTATTTACATTTTTCTGCTTGCTTTAGATATATTTTGCTCTTTTCCTTGGTCTTTTAGTTAAGAGCTTAGATTATTCTTTTGAGACATTCTTTTCTAAAGTATGCATTTAGTGGAAGAAATTTCCCTGTCACCACTCTTTTAGCTGTGTCCCATATTTTTTTTAATTTTTATCAATTTATTGTTAGATATTAATTATTACAAGTTGTGATTTTTTCTTTATACTCTTTACCCAACCTATCACTTCCCAAATGCCCTCCCTCCCTCCTCCCCATCGCTAGTATCCTTAGGCTTTTTCTCTCCTTCTGAAAGTTCAACATATTGTTGTGATCTTTTCTCCCCTTCCC